>NW_005194698.1:54143-67816 GCF_000372725.1 Emiliania huxleyi CCMP1516
GGCGGCGGGGGCGGCGCGTTCGGCGGCGGCGGCATGCACGGCGGCGGCTACGGAGGCGGCTACGGCGGCGGGGGCGGCGCGTTCGGCGGCGGCGGCATGCACGGCGGCGGCTACGGAGGCGGCTACGGCGGCGGGGGCGGCGTGTTCGGCGGCGGCGGCGTGCACGGCGGCGGCTACGGAGGCGGCTACGGCGGCGCCGGCGGCGCGTTCGGTGGCGGCGGCGTGCACGGCGGCCCGCCGCCGCCGCCGCAGCCGCGCCCCGTCTTCCGCCCGCCGCAGCCGCAGTCGGTGGAGCGGCTGCAGCTCTGGCTTGGCGGCGGCCAGTTTCTTCACCCTCTCTGTGACCCGCCCGCCCTCGAGCGCGAGCTGCGCTACCTGCTGCCAATGGCAACGATCGTGGCGGTCGCGCCCAAGGGTTTGAACCGCTGCTTCGAGGCCTTCATTGAGGGCCCCCGGGTGCTCCAGGATGCAGCCGCTGCCTTTGCGGACGGCGGGCTGCCTTTCTGTCAGGTCTCGTTGCACAACGACTGGTACTGCCCGTGCGGCGGCGCCGACCAGCTCTCACGAGGAGCGAGCGGCGGCGAGGACCGGCTCTCGTTTTGCGACCTGTGTCCTGCGTGCGGCCTCGGGCACCCGTACCCGCAGATCGGCCCCGGCTCTGGAGCCAGGCCCCAGCTCGAGAGCATCGCGGCGGCGGCGGCGGAGGTGCAGCCGCGGCAGCAGCTCGCGGCTCGCCGCAAGCAGCGGGCGCAGCCGTCGCCACAGCGGCAGGCGCCGCCGCCGGCCTCCTCCGACCCCGCAGACATGTGGGCCGAGGCGGCGCGCGGATCGTCGGCGAGCATCCACAAGAGGCTCGACGCGTGCCGCAGCGAGATCAAGGAGGACCGCAGCGGCGCGTCGCGTGCGTGGGCGTTCGACTTGCCGAGCAGAGGCGGCGGCGCGCCAAAGGCGTACGTCGCTGCGAGCGCCCCCGTCTTTGCTGCGTTGTACGAGGGCTTGCCCCCCGCGAGCCGCAACGCGTACGAGGTGATCGACGCCGCGCTGCCGTGCTGGGTCTACTTTGACCTCGAGTTCGTGCGCAGCGCGACTCTCAACCTGGCGGTCGACGGCGAGCGGCTGAGCACCCTCGTGGTCGATACGGCCATCGCCATCCTCGAGGAGGCGCTCTCCGAAGCCGAGCAGGCAGTCGAGCTGCACGGCGCCGACGCCGCGCTGGCCCGGCGCGCCGTCGCCGAGGGCAGGCTCGAGGTCGAGGTGGTTGCCCTCGACTCGCACCGCGTCGACAAGTGGTCGCGCCACGCCATCCTCCGCCCGCACCTGCTCCTGCCGTCCGGGGCGCGCGTGCCGCTGCTGCTCGCCAGCCAGGAGCAGGCGGGGCGCGTCGCCAAGGCGGTGATCGCTCGGCTCGGCCAGCAGCTGGACGTCGACAGGCGCGGCGGCGGCGGCGTGGCATGCTTCGTCGACAAGTCGGTCTACTCGTGCAACCGCGCCTTCCGGCTGGTGGGCTCGTCCAAGCTCGGGTCGACTGCCGTGCTCACGCTGTCCGACGGCGCGACCAGCCTGCCCGGACTGCTCGGCAGCCGGCCCTCGTCCCTACCTCTCTCCGCGCAGTTGCGCCTCTCCCTCGTCAACCCGGAGCTCGCGCCGTGCGCCGCGGCGGGCGGCGCGCTCGCCGACGGCCCGCGCGCTTGGGCGACGCTCGAGCTGCCGCGCGACGCCCCCGCAGCGCCCCGTCGCCCCCCCGCAAGCTTGCCCGCCGGTGGAGGCGCCGGCAGCCGTGACGGCGGCGGCGGTGGCGGCGGCAGCCGTGACGGCGGCGGCGGCGGCGGTGGCGGCGGCAGCCGTGACGGCGGTGGCGGTGGCAGGAACGCCGATGGCGCTAGTTTGAAAGAGTGGTGCGCCAAGTACGATCAGGTGACGGACGCCCCACTGCGCGACTGGCCAAAGGTGCCGCACCCCTTCCTCGAGTCCACGCGAAAGGGCAAAGGCGCGCCGCCGTCGCCGCTGGACAAGGTGGCTGCCTGGGCCGCGGCCAAGTTCGCAAGCTGGCCCGGAGCTGCGCCCGGCTGCAGCGTCGAGATGTGGACGTACGTGCGCGCCGGGAACCCGTCGGAGCGGCTGCTGCACCTGACCGCGCGGGGCACCCGTTTCTGCTTCCACAAGGGCGCGGCGCACATGTCCAACAAGACGATGATCACGGTCGACCTGCAGAGCGGCGTCGCCTGGCAGCGCTGCTGGGACGTCGAGTGCATGCAGGCTGGCATCTGCTGCGGGCAAATCAAGGCGCGGTATTGCCTGGGTAACCTCGGGCTCGACGGCATCGCCATGCCGACGCCAGACGAGCTCGCCGCTTTCGAGCGCGACTAAGAGGCGCATAGTTGTCGCGAGAGCAGCCGCGATTAGACTGCCGCCGCACTTGCCATTCGTGGGGTGCATGGAGCACGCCACACACACAGAGCGATTAGACCGCGGTTCTTTGGGGCGCGCGAAGTCATGACCATCGGGTTCCTCAGCCCTGTACGTGTAACGAGTGCGGCGAGATCCGCACCGCTGAGAGACGTGCACTGCAAGCGATTTGTCATCGCAGGCGTGAAATCTTATGGCGCGCGCGGGGGGGGGTGGGGGGGGGGGGTGAGTGAGTGAGTATTCTTGATACGAAACCACGACGACACACACGCAGTCGACTCGCATCGGGTTGACGTGTTTTACGTCCACCTGGGGCCACCATAGTGAGGGAGGCGACAAACGAGCGAGTAGCGCCCCCAGGGCCCTCCTCCTGGCTCCCTGCGCCCCCAGCCCTTTGAGTGGGTCCCCTGGGACACAGCGAGCCGGCCCGACCATGCAGGGTCGGTCCCCCCGAGTGCTGTGAACGTAATGAGTGGTAGGTGTGAAAAGCCACCAAAACACTAAAAAGCGTGAAGAGGCGCGCGTGGGTCTCAGGCTCGGCACGAGTGCAAGCCTGGCCTTCCTTCACCACCCAGGCGAGGGGCCTGGGCGCGTCGGGGGGACGCCGAGCAGCGGCTGGTGTGCCCCCTCACTACTTCAGATGGTACGCGCGAGGGCCCGCGTACCTGTACGGCTGCCCACGAACGGTCCACATCGCGGCTCATGGCACCGGCGCGGCGCTGGAGAGCTTGCCCTCGGTGGTGAAGGAAGCCCGGCGCCCGCCACTCTTGAGGGCCGGTTGCCCTGGGGCCGGCAGAGGCAGCTACGTCCCCTTTTCCGGTTACGAAGGACCGAAAAAGAAACACAATTTTCGCCGTCCAAGAGAGAGCCTCGGCAGGTGCAGTTTAGCGACCATGGTCGCGATGTCGACGTTGTCCGGGAAGACGTTGTCCGGGAACGACCCGGACAGGTATCAGAAGCAGAAGAAGGCGGCGGCGGCGCGCGAGAGGCGAGAGCGAGCCAAGATCGAGAAGCAGTCCGCCAAGATGGCCGCGGCGGCGGCGGAGGCGGTCGCGGCGGCGGGAAGCAAGCGGCCGGCCGAGACGGCACCGGACAAGGATCCGGCCGGCGGCCGGGCGAAGCGCGGGCCGGCAGCGGGCGGCGGCGGCGGCGGGCGGAGCGGCGGCGGCGCGTGCGACAGCGACGGGTCGCGGCTCAACGCGGCGCTGCAGGCGGAAGTGATCGCGCTGAAGGCGCAACTGGCGGCGAAGACTGAGGCGGCGGCGGCGGCGTCGCTGGCGCACGCGGCCAAGGCGGCGGAGCTGGCGCGAGCGCGGGAGGCGCTGTTGCCGAAGTCTGGGCCGCTCGAACCGGTCAGCATCGAGCAACGCAACGAAGCCTTTCGCGTGCGCTCCGACGGCCAGGCGCGAGGCGACGCGGCGACCGTGCGGGCTTCGCAGCGAGCGGTATCCAAGACCGCCGATTCTTTGCCGGCCGATCCGTACCAGGCGGGCGTCGTGCTCGACGCCGTCGTGAAGAGGTACCCGGAGGCGGCGGCCTCCGTCGGCCTGCGAACGCAGTCCGACGTCTCTTTGGCTGAGGAGCTGCTCGGGCGCGTGCGCAAGTCACTCGCGGGCATCTTCGCGACGGACGGGAAGCGGTCGCGCGGGTCGCTGACGAACGACGAGCATCAGGCGGTCGACACCCTGCTCGTCTTTCTGGCGCAGGAGGAGGAGGGCGAGGCGCTGCAGCGCGGCCGACACGCGAAGAAGGCGAAGGCGGACGGCGGCGAGGTGCCGGTCGCCAAGGTGTCGCGCGTGCGCGAGATCGCTGAGCTGCTCGGCATGTCGCCGTCCACCACGCACCGCCGCCTCGTTGCGGCCCTCGAGCGGCGGCGCAAGCTGGATGACCCCGAGCTGCGGGCGTATTGGCTTGCAACGCGGACGCTGCTCGGCCACCGGCACAGTGACGAGGTGAAGCGCATGGTGCTCGAGTTCTACGTGGCGCACCCCTCGATCAAGCGCTCGCCCATCAAGTCCGACGTGCTGAAATTCAAGGACGACCAGGGCGAGGACATCTTCGTGCCCAAGCTGTTGAGCGAGGTCTCGCTGACGGACGTGTACCTCGACTTCAAAAAGGCCAACCCGAACGTCATCATCGGCGAGGCTGCCTTCCGGAAGCTGAGGCCACGCGAGCTGCGGCGCATGACCAAGCGCCACTTGGACATGTGCGGCTGCCGGCGCGCGCACCGCGCCGCGCTGCCACGTGCCTGCCCGTGCGTGAATCTTCTGCGTGCTTCTCCTAGGTACTGCATCGAGTTCCGGCTCCAGCACCAGGCCCTGAACCGGGCGCGCGCGTCGCTCGCCAAGCGGCACGGCGCCGGCTACACGGCCGCGTACGACCACGCCGCGCCCAAGGACGCCGTCGCTGCCTCGCTGTGCCAGCCATGCGACGCGACGGGCTCGGCGAGCCTGACGTGCGCCGTAGATGCAATTTCGGTCGTGGCTCACTCTATTCTCGCTGTCCCCACAGCCTGTAGCCAGAGAAGATGGACCCAAGCTGTTGTTTTTACGCTAAAAATCCAAAACCACACACCCGAATCGCTTCGAACATTATTACGAGTAGAAACACTCTAGGCGGATACTCTCCGACACATTTGCTCGAGGGGCACCTGCCACCGGCAAAAAAACCAACCCCGCTACACATTACAGTAAGCGCTCTCTCTCAGGTGCATACTCGGCCGCTGCAAGCACTGCGGGGTGTCCAAGATGAAGACGAGCCCGCGCGAGGAGGACACGTCGGCGACCGCCTACCGCGTCACACACCAGGTGTATGAGACACGTGAGGTGGAGACGTCGTACGTCGACGAGACCACCGGCGACCGCAAGAAGACGTCGAAGCTGATGCTGGTCGAGAAGACCGTGCCTATCGGCGAATTCATGCAGCAGTACCGAGAGAAACTGCAATACTTCTGCTTTCACAACCAGATGGCAAAGTGGACCTGGATGGTGCGCAAAGACAGGGCGGCCATTCGGAAAGGTGACCTCTCGCTGATCATGGACTACTCGGAGAAACTCAACCGCCTGCGCAGGACGCAGATTCAGACTGAGCATTGGGTCAATACCGCTATCACTATCGAGGTGGCTGTGGCTGAGGGGTTCAAGGCGACGATCCCGGCGGACGACCCGGTGCTGGCCGGGCTCGCCTCCATGTCGCCTGAGGAGCGGGGCAAGGAGCTCGACTCGCTCGGTGTGCTAGAGAAGCAGATCTACTACCACTGCTCTGACTACAAGGCGCAAGAGGCCAAAGTGACGACGCACAACATGCGTGTCATGCTGGATGAGCTGCTGCAAGCGAATGTGCTACTAGACGGGGGCACTGTGTGGCTCAAGACGGACGGGTGCGCTAAACAGTACAAGTGCAGCAAAGCCATGTACCTGCTCTGCGTGCTAGTCGCTGACCTGCGGGCGAAAGGGAAGCGTGTGACCATCGACCAGATGCTGGAGGTCACGGGGCACGGCAAGGACGAGGCGGACGGGCACGGGGGTGTGTTTAAGAACTGGCTCACCGGCGAGATGATGCGGTCGGACTTCATGGAGGGGGACGAGTCGGTCGTCGCCTCGTCTGACGCAAGGGAGGGAGAGGCTGTCAGCTTCGCAGATGCGTGCGCGAAGCGCGCGCGTGAGGGTTTTGGCGACCTCAAGCCGGCCGGGATGAACTCCAAGCGGCGCGAGAAGTCGAACACCGCCAAGCGGCACGTGCGCACCTACGAGGAGCACGACATTCGTGACGCGCCCGCCATCAAGGAGATGACCGCCGCGCTGGCTGCCGACGCGGAGGAGGGCGAGGACTCGAGGATCAAAGCCACGCTCGGCCACAACAACTTCCGGGCGGACCCCGACCTGCAGAAGGACGGGAAGTACGTCATTGCCGCGCGGCGGCTCGGGTGCCTTTGCGACGGCTGCCGCCGGGCCCTGGCGCGGCCGATCGCGACGCGCTATCAGCCGCACGACGACTGCGTGCACGCCGCAGCCTTTGGGCGCGACAACGACTGGAAGCTGTGTGAGCTAGTGAGCAAGGACGGGGCGTCGGAGGAGCTCATCGAGGAGGACGCGCAGCTGCAGCTCGAGGCGCGGACCGACGGGGTGGTGAGCGGGTTGGTGGCGGGCGATAACATCGCCTTTGCGACGGCGGACGAGGTCTACTACGCGCGGGCGCTAGGGCCGGCGTACCGGCTCGACGCGGACGTGGAGCTCGAGGAGCTTGAGGGCGGAGACGGCAAGGCGATTCAGCTAGAGAAGGGGAGCCTCGTCATCGACGCCTGGTACTACAACAAGGTCCCTGGCGTGAGCAACTGGATGACTCCTTTTGAGGAGGGCGCGGCGGGAGGGCGGGTGCGCATCCCGTCGCACCTCATCCTTCACGCCGGGTTCGCCATGCCGCTAGCTGTCGCACCTGCGCGGCCGGCTAACGGGAGGAAGAAGAAGAAGGCCTGGGGGCTCCCTGAGGCCAAGGCCGAGGCGGTGGCTAAGGGTGCGGTGGTGGTGTCGGCAGAGGTGCGGGCGGCGTGCGTAGAGGAGTTGTCGCGCCGCGACGAGTAGAGACCTATACATGTGTCTTGAGCGTAAATCGACCGCCCCCTCGCAGCGTGGGGCTACGGCGCCGGCGCGCCTGGGTCTCCGCTCGCCGCGACGCGACACTGGAGACGCCGCCGCCGACGACCGTCGCCGCTTGCGACTCGCGTCGGGCCACGGGTAGTGAGCACCTTCCAGCCCGTGAAGGAGGGATGAGAGCGGCCACGTGGCTCGGTTGTGCTACTGTGTGCCTTGTGTGCCGCCCTCGGCGTTTCACAATGCAGGGTTATCAGCCGCGGTCCGTGCGAGCGACGCGCTGGCACAACCCGCTCGCACGCCCGCAGCGGCACACGCGCGGCGCCGCTGTGGGAAACCTGGCTTCTTCTGGGGCTAGCTGAAGCTACGAGCAACACCTCTGCCAACTCCCGGCGTTCCCCGACGCGCAGCACGCCCACGGCAGCTCACCGCGCACCCGGGAAGGGGGGCGCTGTCGTCTTGGGGCCCAGCTGCGCGAAAAACACATCGGTTGCCTCCCTGAACGGCGGAGCTATATTCTCGCGTCCACACCACACCTGGCTCCAACGCGTGGACACGCCCATAGCTGGGGACACTACTAGGTCACGCATGGCATCAGAAGTTTTATCTCTGGGCCCCGAAAGGCATCTCTACACACACACACTCACACACACTGGGGGGGGGGGGTGGAGGGCGCCGGGTTTGATAGAAGCGGAGGCAGGCCGACCCCCCCTCCGCGCCTGCTGCCCTGCTCGCTAGCTGCGCTATGCTTGCCACGCACAACAAGCTGCCCGACGAGTTCTACCCGAGCGGATTTGCGCCGACCACAGAGGCAGCGGCGCTGCTCGGCGACAAAGAGAATCAGGCGCAACACAGCCTGCTCCGAGAGAAGGAACCGCACTCGGTGCAGAGGCCCGACGAGGGCTCCGACCAGCACGACGTGGACGCGGAGGACGACTGCTGCTACATCTGCCTCTCCTCCGACGGCCCGATGCTCGTCAATGTGTGCGCCTGCCGCTCGATGCGTGCGCACCGGAGCTGCCTCGAGGAGCTTGCGTGCCGGTCAGCGGGGCCGCCAACGTGCGGCGTGTGCCGCCAGGAGATTTGCATGCAAGAGGCGTGTGTCGCTGAGCCCGAGGAGCCAGAGGCGAGGCCAGTTCGGTACCGCCGAAAGTTCCTACACCTCTGTGGCATGACCAACGTTCTGATCGGCCTGCGGCGCACCTCTCCCTTGCCGCCCCCGCCCTCCGTCCCTTCTCACTCGTCGCCCGTTCCCTATGTGTAGGCACCGCACTGCTCTTCGTGGGCGGTGTCGGGCTGATGCTGCCCACCGCCCGCGTCGGCCCACCCGAGCTGAACGCATTCCTCGCTCTGAGCGGTTTCGCCGTCTTTTCTTACTCGTGCCACCTCGCGGTGAACGACGAGCACAGCCCTGAGGCACGCGCTACGACGCGCCGAAGGCTTGCGCTGCGACCGGCGCCGTCGGCGCGACCAATGGCGAGCTCCGACGTCGCGGCGGTATAGACATAGACGCTGGCCCTGTGCGCTGTGGCTCCGGGGCGAGGACGTGGTCCCCTTCTATGTATTATTGTGTGTGTGTGTGTGTGTGTTTTGTTTTGTGTGTGTGTGTGTGTGTGTGTGTGTGTGTGTGTGTGTGTGTGTGTGTGGGGTGTGTGTGTGTAGATCTTTGGCATGTCCATGTGTGTTGCGAGCCAGGAAATGGGTTGCTCAGTAGTAGGGGGCCACAAACATGGCGGCAGCAAGACCAGGGGCTACTACAACACCGAGAGAGAGAGAGTGAGAGAGAGTTAGAGTTACTATTAGAGAGATGTGGACGAATGAGAGACGAGAGTAAATGTACACGTAGAGAGCAGACATCGCAAGCTCACCGCGCCTTGCTGCCCTCCTCCTCGGCCGCGCACACGACGTGCACCTCGGAGAATGGCACGGCCGCCCACCGGAGCGCCACCTTGGTCTCCCCGCCCGCGACCGCCGGCGAGAGGCCGCAGTCGATGCGCGCCGCCATGTCGGCGAGCAGGCCGTAGTAGGCCGCCGCGCACGAGAGCGCGTGCCAGACCACGTGCAGCGGCCAGACGCGCCCGTCGGTCGAGCAGAGGCGGACCTCGCACTCCCACAGGATCTTGCCGAGCAGGATGCATGCCATCGACATGTAGACTGCCCAGGTCGTCACGCGCTGCTTGCTGCGCCACGTCAGCGCGAGCGCCGTGTCGAGCAGCACGAGCGCGGTGAACGAGGCGACAAAGAACTCGTACACGGCGTACTTGGCGTAGACGGCGATGGTCAGCGCGCACGCGCTGACGACGAGGCTCGCAAACACGACGCAGCGCGCTCGCGTGAGGAGCATCGGGTGGCAGCCCAACTTGTTGAGCATCGCGAGCGAGATGTAGACGAGCATCGGAACCTCGTCGCACAGCTCAAACTCGAAGAGCATCGTGCCGTGGAAGGCGACCGAGCCGAGGCCGATAATCGTCACGGCCAGTGCATTTATGACAATCATCGGGTCTGCGCGCGCTTCACGCCGCGAGAGCACGTACACGGCGGCAAAGACGTAGACAAAGGATGAGAGCGAGTTGTAGAACTCGGCGACGTAGTGAGAGGTCTTGTACTTTGGTTCGCAGAATTGGTGCACGGCAGTCGCGGCGCCCCAGAAGCCGGTGGATGGGACGTCGTTCTGCGTCGGAATCCGGAACGCCATTTCGCACAGAGTGAACGCGAAGCTCACTGAACGAGCGTCCGTGTTGTACCTGAAAGTGGGATGTGTGAAGGTTGCCAAGCGAGGCGGTGAGCCTCTGGGCGTTCCTGGCAACACCGAGGTTTCGTTTCTCACAGATTGATCCACAACCCCGGGAGACACAGAGCTCACCACAGAATCACAGCGGGAGGAAAGCGGCGAGTCGCAATTCCTGGGGTCCTTGTGGCGGGCCACCCTGTCCAGAGAGGCATGGATGCCAATCTGGGGTCTCTCGACCGAGTCTATGAGTCCTGGCCGCTCAGTGCAGGGACTCGAGGTTCACATGGCGCACAGCGCCATAAGAGGGCCCAGAGGGGTGGTTGAGGGGTTGAGGGTTGAGGCCCCCCCTCAACCATCTGGTGACGGTTGAGACCCCCCGTCAACCCTTTAGTTGAGGGTTGAGGCCTCCGGGGCCTATTCACAGATAGGGTGATAAGAAAACAAGAATTCACAGGCTCGCGCGTGATCACAAGATAAACTGGAACAGCCTGCCGCCAAAAAATCGCTTCGCCTGCGGCGCGCTCTTGCGCTCCTCGTACCTCGAGCGCAATCCAGAAGTAGGAGACGCTCACTGTCGCCATTCAGGCGCCTGATCTTTCAGCAAAGCGATGGCCTACCAGGTACGAGTTCAGATGCGCGCCCGGCAGAAGACGCGTGTGATGCCGCATGCAGTGGAATGCGCACAGAGAACGGACGGCAAGAGAAGGCAAGGGAAGGAAGAGAAACGGCTGGTGAAGCTCAGCTCACGGCGTAGTATTGCGGTCACTAACCATCCACGGCAAGAGTCACGGTGAATGCTGCCGCATAAAAGCAACAGAGTCGCGGTTGGCGCGATGGTCTTGTTGCGGTTTAACGACTTGACGTTGCACACGGCCATAGACGCAGGATCTGTTTGGCGAGCCTCAAGCAGCGAAAGCAGGCGCGAGGAGGAATAATGTCAATCCTGAGATCTCAATTTTGGCGCTAGTTTCGTTTCCTGGTACATCACGACGACTTGGGTCTCATGTAGCTCGACAGCTCTTCGACGGCTCTTTCTGGTTGGATCAGACAGTGCTCTCAGTCAACAACACAATGCCGAGAGCAGGGCGGCCTTCGAGCAGGCGGCCTTCGAGGCAACTAAGTTCCTGCTGCATTTTGCCACTCAACGTACAACTTGATGGCGGGCGGACGTGTCGAGCATGGATCGAGAGCATGGAAGGCGGACATTGCTCAAACCTGTTCGAGTTGGCCTCCGGGAACAAGGGTGCGTGGCCGGCGCGGTCTGTTTCACGTGCAATAAGGGCAACGCCATCAAAATCGCGCGAACATGGGCCGACTCACATGCCTCCGACATTTCTCAGGGCCCGGACGGAAGCTCTGCAGACAGCCAGACCGCCCTGCGCGCACATTAGTGTGCGGTCGGACCGACTTTTTCAGACTTTACTATTCTGGATACTGAGGGTATGTGCTGCTAGATCTCACTGAGCTGAGCTCGTATCTGCCTTTGGTAAGCAGTTTTGAGTTCGGTAATGTCTCCGGAGACGGAGGGCCGCGTCCGCGGACGACCATGACGTCGGCCGGGGGTCCCCCCCCCGCGCGGGGGCCTTCGATGGCTGTCAGCGCTCCTCCGGGCTTTGCATCACACCTCCCATTCACGGTGCGTCAAATGCAGCATCCAGGCGTCTAAAGAAGACGACATGAATGGTTCACAGAGAATGTGTTCAGATCGACCTTTGCGCGGGTGTGTGTGTGGACAGCCATTCCGCGTGGTTGAGGGGTTGAACAGGGGTCTGTCAACCACTTGGTTGAGGGTTGAGGCCTCTGTCAACCACGTGGTTGACAGTTGAGGCAATCGGCCTCAACCACCGCTCTGGGCCGAGAGGTCCCTCGAAGCTCACACACAACCCCGGGCCCCGAAATAGCACAGTTTTAGGTTTATTGTTGGCAAATCAAGACACAGAGCTCACCACAGAATCCCACCCTTCGGGTCGCGCTCGAGCGGGGCATGCCAGTCGATTTCTTCGGCGACTACCTTTACAACAAGGCCCACCACCGGCGGCCCCACGACGGCGTCCTCGCCGCCTGGGCGGACGCGATGCGCGCCCCGGCCAACGCGCCGGTCGTGCACGGTGACAAGGAGAAACCAGAGCTCACCCGGCAGTACAACGAGGGGTACAAGGTCGACCTCGCGGAACCCCATGCGGGACCGGGAGGATGCGATGACGTGAATGAAATCAAGCTCTGGACGCCCCTCCTCAAGACCTCCTCGCCGGGCGTTGGCAACGCCTCGAGTGGCGGCACGCCCGCCTCCGTTGGCCACTCCTACGCCTTCGGCAACACCGAAGAAAAGGCCCGCCGCCTAAACATGGGCTGCAAGGCGCGCGGGCAGCCCGGCCAACCCTTCGACCACAAGACCGGCCACGGCTACGTCAAGGCGCATCGCGGTTTCTACCACGACGCGATCTTTGTCAAGCGCAACAACTTCAACCTGCTGCTCCACGAGACGTTCGGCGGCGGCTTCTCGCCCACCGCCGTTCTCAAGCTGCGCCGCCTCGCGCGCAAAGTCGCGCGCGGCAGCGTTGACCGCACGGCCTACTCGCCCAAGTACTCGCTCTCTTTTATGTCCCACCATGCAGAGCGCATCTCTCTCTCTGTTGTGCGAGGCGTGAACCGCGCAATTCGCTCTCACCTGGCAACCCTGTCTGCACGTCTCGCGCGCGCGTGAACAGGGCTCCAGGCCCCAAATTACGTGTGAGTGTTAGAGTTGTTTGGTATTGCTAAAAATCTCTCTCTCAGAATCACAGCGGGAGGAAAGCGGCGAGTCGCAATTCCTGGGGTCCTTGTGGCGGGCCACCCTGTCCAGAGAGGCATGGATGCCAATCTCGGGTCTCTCGACCGAGTCTATGAGTCCTGGCCGCTCAGTGACAGTCAGACATGCAACACGGGGACCCAGGGACTCGAGCACAGCCTTGTTATTGAGAAGAAAATACCATATTCACACAACACGGCCCCGCCCCGGCGCTCGACACAGCCACGGTGGTACGGGAGGGGGAAGGCTGGGGGTGATTTCGCAGATTTTTCCCGCAACCTCCTTCCCCGATAGAGGACTCCTCCCTGAGTCGGCGGATCGAATTTCCACGCGAATTCCCCTCGGGCATCGCTGTGAATGAGCATTCGCAGGCCAGGCCACAGGTGCCAGCGGCACTGGAGAGCTCTCGCTCCCTTCCTCGCCGCCACGCCGACTGGCGGCTCGTCGCGGGCGGCCAGGTGATCGGCTAGAGCCCAGACGTCGGGCTTGGCCTCCGTCGCCGTTCAGATGGACGGCTGTTGGTGGTGCGGGACCACGAACTGGGCGGTGAGGCGGTGAGGCGGTCAACGGGCTGCCCGCCGTGGCTCTAGAGCGAGGAGAAGCGCTCGGGCCGGCGTCTCCGGCGTCGACGTGCATCCATAGGGACTGCGCGGCGGCGGTACGCAAGAAAGCTTCTGCGCTCGCTGCTGAGGAGCTTGCTGCTCCGCCGGCAAGAAGCACGCGCTCCGCTGTCGAGACTGCGCGTCCCGACAGCAAGCGCCCCG
Organism: Emiliania huxleyi CCMP1516; assembly: GCF_000372725.1. Classification (NCBI taxonomy): domain Eukaryota; phylum Haptophyta; order Isochrysidales; family Noelaerhabdaceae; genus Emiliania; species Emiliania huxleyi. Next base: position 67,422 of record NW_005194698.1, read on the forward strand.
CTGTCGGCGGCTGGGCGACGGAGTGTGGGGTTGATACGGCGGTGATACACCCCCCTGACAGCAGCGCCTCGCGGTGTGGGCTGCGAGGTCACTCGAGGTGACCCAGGGGGCGGCGGGGAGCACTCTCCCGCCGGAGCAGCGGGTGATATTCCCGCTACTCGCTCGAGTTTGAGGTGCGCCGCGCCTCGCCTGTGCTGCCTTCCCGGCTGCCCCAGCCGCCCTCACCGTCCTCATCCCCTCCCCCACCCCCTCCCCCTCAGGCTAGGCCCTCGCCACCGCCGCTGCCGCTGTCTCCGCCACAGCCGCCGCCGTTTCCCTCCCCCCCACCCCCTCCGACGCCGTCGCCTCCGCTGCTCCCGCCACCACCGCCGGCCGCCTCAGCTCTCCCTCACCCA
>NW_005194698.1:68477-73056 GCF_000372725.1 Emiliania huxleyi CCMP1516
GGCGAGCTGCTGGCTGGCCGGCGGCGCGTCTCGACTCAAATTATGGGCCGCCTCTCGGGCGTGCGGCCAGGGGCCCGTGTGGCGCGAGGAGAGGGCGGCGCGCTCGGCGCGCTGGCGGCGGTGAAGCCTCTCAGAGTGGGCGCTGGCTGGCCGAGGGCGTCGGGCGGGTGTGGGGTGGCACCCGGGCCGCCGGACGGGCCGTGGTGGCCCGTGTGGCGTTCGTGAGGGACTGTTTGGGCGCCACGGCAGCCTCCCGGCCGGCGTGATCAGGGCCGGTTTGGCAGCGGTTTGGGCTGTGTGTGGGCTGGTCGCGGTACGGGAGATATAGTGCTTGTTTATGGTCCCACTCACCACTCCCGGCCGACGGGGCCTCGCGGGGCGTCCTCGTTTGCAAATAAAGGCCTCTGCCATCGCTCAGAGTCCCAAACCATGTGATTGTCCGCGCCGCCGCGCCCGAGTACGCGAGTAGTGTCTGGTGCCAGATGCGACGTCGTCGGGGAGGGCGTCGTCGCGGGCGCCAACGTCGTCATCCGAGCCCCTACGGCTGTCCAAGGGCACGTCTGGGTGACCAGGGGCGGGGGCCGAGCCGTGAATGCTCGGCCGGGGCGAGCTTCTGGGTCCATGGGACCGCTGCCGGACCCATCCGAGAGCCTTTCCGGACACGTTCGCTCGACGGCCTAGTTGGCGGCCGATGTTCGACGACCAAAGCTCCGGACGCCGCGGCCAAAGGTCCGCCCACGGCCCCAGGACTCGTGGTGGGTGTGGGGTGTGCCTCACGAGGCGGAGAGGCCGCGTGAACTCCCGTAGAAGCTCGCGAAGAGTGCGGATTTGGAGCGCCGCGCCGGACCTCCGCCGGGGCCCGCCGGGGCGCCGTATGGGCCTCGGGGTGCCCGAGAAGCTTAGAGGTGCGGTTGTTTTTGCTTGTGTCTATCGGTTCATGTCATAGACCGGCCCTGGGAAGCCTTTGACCGCGCGCGGAGGGGGTGTTACGGGGCCGTGATGATTTAGTGGGATCTGGGAAAACGAGCGCGTGCGATCAAACTTTGCCAACAAGGTCTCGGCGGAGCCGCAATGCGCGGGCCGTGAGTGCATGAGGACAGCAAAATGTGTTTCCTCAAATATTTTGGCCCGTCAGACTGACCAAGACACATTTTAGACTGACCACCGCTGTCGGCACACGCAGCTGTGAGCGTCGCGCGCGCGTGTCCTCAAGTGTGTCTGTTCAGAGACGGCACAGCTGAGAGACCGCTGCCCTGATCCACAGGCCGAGCCGGGGACGGCGGAGGCGGCCATTGGGCACCGTCGTGCGCCGCAGCTGCCCCAGTCACGTCGGCCCGGCGCCTCGAGGGAGCGCCGCCTAGAGGAGCGCCGCCGGCCACGCGCCTCGAGCGACGGCGTCGTCCCGACTCGTCGCCGCGACGACGAGAGAGGAGCGCTGCCTGGCGCGCAGGCAGCGAGCGCGCTCGAGGTGACCGAGCTGATCCGCGTGTGGCCGCTACGCGACGCCGCATCTCGCACGGATGACGCCAGAAGCTCGCACGACGGCGCGGGAGCGCGCGGCTGGCGGGAGTGCGTGCGATAGGGTGCCAGAAGGCAGGCCGAGCATCGCCAGCGCGGCTCGAGGCCGTTGCCCGGGCCCCGCGGCGGGTCGAGGAGGCGCTCGCGGAGGCGACAGGAGCGCGCGGCACAGCTCCCAAACGACATCGATCTCGGACCTGAGGAGAGGAGGAGGCGGGCGTCGGTGCACCCTGAGGGTGCCTGCAAAGCGGCAGGTCCGAGATCGATGTCGTTTGGGAGCTGTGAGGTGTCGGAGAGCTCTCGAGGTCTCGACGGGCAGCCTGACCCCTCTCGGTGGTACGACCTCTACGACTCTCTCGTCGCCGTCCCACGGTCGCAAAATCTCCTCGCAGCAGCCCGAGGCCGCCACGTCCCTCCTCGGCCAGCGATGCGGGACAGGGCGGCGCGTCGCCGGCCGCGGCGCTGCTCGCCGCTGCTGCTTTTGGTCTTGCTCGTGATGGCGGCGACGATCTGCTACACCTATCTCATTTTGCTTCGCCTGCGACGGCAGCCACAGGGCAACGAGACGGCGGAAGCCGACGCGGCTGCGGCGGCTGCGAGAGCTGCTGATGCCAAAGCGACGGCGGCGATCGCCGATGCGAAAGCGAGGTCGGCGGCAGAGGCGGCAGAGGCGGCGCTGACGAAGGACGTGGAGGCCTTCGAGCAGCAGCACGCGGAGTGGGTCGAGGGCGCCGCCAATAAGCACGCCGCCGCGGACGACGGCGTCGCTCGGGCCAAGCGGCGGCGGCAGGCCAAGGCGGAGCAGCGCGCTCTTGCGGCGGCAGAGACGAGCGGCGCTGCGGCGAGGCCAGAGGAGGACCAGGCAGACGGGTGCTCGAGCGACCCGGCGGTGGGTTGCATGGCGAGCCCGGCGGTGGTCATCATGTCGCACGACCGGGCGGACATGCTCTCCCGCTCGCTCGGCCTCGTCTGCCCCATGCGGATGGTGCGCGCCCCGCTGCACCAGAGGCGCAGAGGAGCAGGCCTTGGGCGGAGCCGTGGGACATGCCCCTACTAGGCGCGCCACTTTGCGGTGTACGTGTCGGAGGACGCGGGCCGCGCCGAGATCGCGGCGGCGGCCAAGGCGGCGGCATGCGTCCGCGACGTCCTCCGCTACCACCAGCCGCCAAAGCAGCGCTTCCAGCCGGCGTTTGCGGGCTCGTGTCTCGAGCGCGACGCGTTGCGGACACGCGCTCGCAGCGAGATGAGCCGAGGAGGCCCGAGCTTAGGCTCCGGCTACGCCAAGATCTCGCGCCACTTCAAGGCGGCGCTGCAGGCGCCCTTCCCTCCCTGGCCCCTCCCTCCCTGGCCCCTCCCTCCCAGGCCCCTCCCTCCCTGGCCCCTCCCTCCCTTGCCCGCGGGACGTGGCGGCGGTGACTTGAGCTCGGGGGGGGCGGTGCCGCAGGCGGTGCTGGGCGCTCCTCCGACGGGTCGCGGCCACTCGCACGCCGTGGTGATCGAGGAAGACGCTGCTGGAGCCTTCCACGAGCCTTCCGAGAACCGTCCTAGCCACGGCCCAGGTGCTCGAGGATGACCTGCTCCTCTCGCCCGACACGCTCCTCTTCTTCTGGCGCGCCGCTGCGGCCTGCCGCGGCGGCGGGACCGCGAGGCGGGTCGGGGTGAGCCGAGCCGAGCCGAGTCTAGGTCCTCTGCGTGGCTGCTGCGGAGGGACCGCACGCTCTGGTGCGTGTCTGCGTGGAACGACCAAGGGTACCCGCACGTTGCGGCGCGGAGCGAGGCGATCGGTCGGACAGACTACTTCCCAGGCCGCGTGGCTGGGCGGCGAGCCGCGAGACGTGGAGCCCTGCCTGAGCCTTCTCGGGGCCTCCCAACAGGCTTGGGCTGGATGGTGACCGGCGACACGTGGAACGACGAGCTCGCGCCGCACTGGCCCGAGGCGGCGACGACGGGGCGCGGCGAGTAGCAGTCGAGTAGCGTGAGTTGGCAACCAGCCAGCACTGGTCCGAGTGTGGGGCAGGTCCGTGGGGTGGTGGTGGTGGGGAGGAGGAGGCGTGGGGGGCAGAGGAGGGGCAGGAGGAGGTCGGACACCGGAAGGGGCTCTAAGACCCTAGCCCTAGGCCCTAGCCCTGGCCCCCGGCAGCTGGGGCCACCCATATCTCCCCACATCTCCCCAAATCTCCCCGGCAGGTGGGACCACTGGATGCGGCTCTCGTCCACCTCGCGCGGCAGGGAGTGCCTCCGGCCTGAGGTGCCACGCACACGGCACGCGTCGAAGCGAGGCACCAACGTCAAGGACAACCGCCCGTTCGAGGCGTTCGGCTTCGCGGAGCACGGCGTCGGCAGCTTCGGCGACCAGTCTGCCACCGCCATGCTCGCCCGACGGAGGGGGGCAGTCTAACGCCGCAGAGCACCGCACCAGGCGACCTGCACCACCTGCTACGGCCAGCGTACGACGACGCTGTCAAGGAGCGCGTCGCCCGCCGGCGCACACCGCCAGTCGTCCCATCGGCGACCATCAGCAGCGGTCCCACCCGCCCAGGCGCTCTTTGCCCCTCCGGCGCACATCACCGCCTGGCGGGAGGCGTCCGACTTTTGGAGCACGCCCGTGGCGGGGCAGGGAAAGCTGCAGGCGGGCGGCGGGTCCTTCCGGTGGGAGAGATCTGTCCCTGCGTCGACCGCTCTCTGTCTAATGCAGGCGGGCGGCGGGTCCTTCTGGTCGAAGAGCTCGGGCGATGCCCCGGCCGCGAGGCAGTGGCTCGAGGCGCTCGGCGCGGGCACCACGACCGTCGTCGCGTACACGCGCTCAATCCGCCCCTCGCCACGGGGGAGGGGGCGACCCGGCCCGAGATCGACCCGAGATCGCCCCCCGAGACTAGGCGCGAGACCTACCGCTCTCTCGCCACGCCGCTCGGCCTCTGGAAGGAGTCACGGCGGCTCGCGCAGTGGAGAGCCCGCCAGTCGCGGCTGAGTCCCTCCTCACGAGTGTGTAGGAGTCGCCACGCGGCACGCACAACGGGACCATCGTGCTGCGCTCCGCCGCCGGCGCCCGCCTCCCCCTCCC
>NW_005194698.1:73156-83098 GCF_000372725.1 Emiliania huxleyi CCMP1516
CCCCGCCCCCGCCCCCCGCCTTGCGAGCTGCGGAGTCGGCGCTAGTCTGGCCCTTCTCCGCGAACTCATCACGCACCAAGCCGAGAGTAGGCGCCACTCTGGTCCTCGCAGACCGACGAAAGTGCCCGTGGCTGCCGCCGCAGCACGCGTTTCGGGCGGTGCGCCGCGTGGCGGGGGGGAGGGGGGGGAGGAGAGGAGCCTTCTGTCCGAGCCTTCCCTTGGAGCCTTTCCACAGGCCCACGCGTGGCGCGAGGTGAAGGCGGCGCCAGGCGCCTCGTGCGCCGCCGCGTGTCAGGGTGCGGGGATGCGGTGCCAGGCGCGCGAGGGCCGGACGAGCAGGCCCGCCCCCCCTGACCTCTCCTAGCACCTTTCCTGCGAGCTTCCCGCAGGCGCGCGAGCTGGAGTGGGTGATGTCGTGCGAGGCGCTGGCGCGCCACTTCCCGTGCGAGGCGGGCTGCGGCCACCAGGTGGGGGACGAGCTGCCCGCGTACGTGCACGACTCCGCGCTGGACACGTACCAGCAGTGCCTCGTCTCCGACATCGCCTTCTCGACGTGCGAGGCGGCCTTCTCGAAGACGACGCGCCTCTGCCGCTGCGTGCCCGAGAAGGGGAAGAGCGGCCTCGCGCGGCTCACGGCGAACCGCAGCAAATCGCTCGCCACGACCACGAGACAGAAATAAGACATTCCGGCTGTGGGCAGTGAATGAGAGGGATATTTGCGCTGGGCGCCATTGCCGTGATAATTTCAGAGCCGCTCGTGTGACACGTCTCCCTGGCGAGTGACGCCTCAACCGCTTGGCCCTTTTTAACCAGAGCTGTGGGGGAAAAACCAATCGAGGGTTGCCCCCTGGCGTATCTCCTTGATACGAAAGTTCTGCGCACCTTATCTTCCGACCAGATCTTAGAATCACTCTCAACGATTCGGCTCAACGATTCGGCTCGCATTGCGATAACCTCTCGTGTTGCCTCCGCAGCGATAGGGGTTGGTCTCCCTTAGCAGTGTCCCACACCGAGAGAGCTCATGCGTGCTGTAGTCCCAATAGGAACGAAACCTGTCCCGCGATCTTGGATACCGTGCCGTCGCGTTGCACGTGGCGTAGGATATGTTCGCTCGATCAAAGACTCTGTGGCAAAAGTGGCCGGTGTTGACCTGCCAGCCTCTCATCCCGATCGCGAAGCAAGCGGAGTGGTTCGTGAAGAAGTGGCGCGAGAAGACGTCGAGGCGCTGCCGCGGCACGATCTGGTAGAGGTCGTTGACGCTTCCCATCTCAGGGATGCGGCTCGGGAGGAGGATCTGAGTCGCGAGGGCCGCCTCGAGGGGCGGGCAGCCCCAAGAGTGGATGGCACGTTGGATTGACACGTCGTGCCGGAACACGAACACGACGTCCGCGTCCTGCATGCCCGGCCAGCCCGCAGCCACTGCCTCCCGGTAGTTTTCGGCCTGTGTGGACGTTTTCACGCGTAGAAAGACGGCCGGGATGCTGCCAACGTACTCGAGCAGCCGTAGGTACAGACCGTCGGAGTACCCGCGCCGCTCGTCGACGGCCAGCAGGTAGGCGAAGCCATACGAGGTGGAGAGCGGGTCGATGACGCGGCTTCGGATCGTTGCGTACACGTTGGCCTGCGCCCGCCTGCCTTCAAGATCATCACCCCAACGAAAGGGCTCGCCCCGCATCAGGATGGCGGCACGGCGCAGACCCTCCGTGTGCACCGCCGGCTTTGCTGCGATAGGCCAGAGGTGGTGACCGGTGTGGCTTGCTGTGGCGGCTGGTGCAGCCATCGTGGAGAACGAACAAGCCCGCCGCAAATGGCGCCTTGTAATGCTGAGGGTTCGGCCCCCTTTTCCAGATAGGGGGTCTGGGCGCTTCCGATACCCACTACAAGACCACGCACGCATCATCCCGCGGCCTGGCGGTCGGCGGGATTGCAACCAGTCTTCGCGTGCCGCGATCGCGCCTTTTGAAAATATTTATTTGAATCTCCCTCTTTACGGGGCACAAACGTCAGGCTACAAACATGGGCAAGCACGTAGTAACGCAAGGGAGTCTACGCGACGGCGGCGTCCTCCGGCGCCGTGGCGAGCCGGACTCGGTCGCGATCTCATCCGCCGCCGCGAGCTGCAGGCAGGCCTGCAGCGCGACACAGCTTCAGATCTCTCGGCTACGGACCGGCCCCAGCTTCGGCTGAGGGCTAACAAGCTGCCGAGCCCAAATCACTGTGAGAGTCGTGATTTCTTGTTGGTCTTTAAAAATCTCTCTCAGCTTCAGAAAGAAAGAAAGAAAGAAAACAGACAAACCCAGACGAGGGATGGGGGAGGAGGACAGGGTCCCCACCTGCACGAGCAGGATTTTGGAAGGACGATCAGGGGGACAGGTGGGGCTCTCCTGCTCCTGACAAGCACAAGGGACACGACAGGCTCGCAGCGCGGTGCACGGTGGGCTCCCAACTCCACTGGCGGTCTCATCTCAGTCTAGTGACCTGCCTCCAGCTTCCCGCTGGCAGTCTCTCACTACCACAGGCACACTGACACAGGGGTGGCAGGGGCGGCGGCAGGAGTCACCCACATTACTATGCGGGCCTCACTAGAGGTGCGTCCTGTGTGACACAGATTCAACCGCTACTTGGAGCACTTGGGGGAGTTTTTTATTTTTCAACGCGCGCGGAAAATTCTTTTTAAGAGCGCCTTCGTTGTTTTGAAAATTCTTTTCAACACGCCGTTCTAGCAAAAAACTGTCAGCAGAGTCCTCCTACGGGAATGTACGTAAGAGCTACATACACTGACACACACACGGGCCCCTAGGGGCCTAGAGAACACAACTCCCTCTCCCTTTTGTCCCAGTCTAACAATATTAAGGCTGAACTCGCCGGAGCGCCGGACTTTTGGTGAAGCCGCCACCCAGCTTCAGCTGGCGAACCATCATGCCGCTCTCGGCACCGCAGCAGCGCGAGCGCCGCGCCGCGCAGCGCGCTGCCGAGGCTCAGGACGCGGCTCGCGGGCAGCGCAACCGCCCGGCGCCGAGCCGGTGCTAGGCCGCCTCCGCTGCGCCTGCTTCCTTGCGCGCCGCTGGACGTCGGCCGAGAAGACCGCTTCCCTCTGGGGACCCGACTCCGCGAAGATCGCGCGCGCGTCGTGAGTGGCGGCGCGCGCGCGATCTCCGTTCCCGGGCACGCCGGTCGCAGTGGCATGGGCTCCCAGGCTCAAAAGCGCTCCCGTCAACAGCGAGCGAGCGCCGCCGCTGCTCCTCCTCCCGCCGCCGCTCACCGACTCGGACTCGGTGCCGCCGTTCGCCGCCGCCGCCGCCGCCGCCGCCGCCGCCGCCTCGCGCCTCGCCTCCGTCACCGCCGCCCTCCATCTCGCAGCGGCGCGTCCCTCTGATGGCGCGGGCGCCTCGCTCACCGGCGCCTCGCCGCCCCCCCCCCCCCCCTTCTCGCGCCGCTCCGCTCGTGGCCGCCGCCTCCCCTGTCAATCCCGCCGCCTCCCCTGTCATCCCGCCGCCCGCACCACCGCCGCCACCGCCTCGCGCCTCGCCGCCGCCTCCACCCTCTCCGCGTCCTGACGATTAGTGAGGGGGGGTGGTGTTGCACAGCATGGAGCTCGGCGAGCGTTTTTAGCGAGCCCCTCAGCTAGTTAGCTAAAAGTACGTACTGAAAAAGTTTACGGTGCCAATGGCGCTAGCAACGATCGTGCCGGAGACCGACAGCCTTCCCGAAGCGGCATTTCAAGCGGCTGGGCGAGGCGAGGAGGCGGCGCTGCTGGCGTGGCTCGACAGCGGCGGGAAGGTCAACGCGACTTGCAGGAAAGGCGGTGTGAGCGGCGTCACCGCGCTGATGTTCGCCGCCCGCAGCGGCCAGGAGCGGGTAGTCGACTTGCTGATCCAGCGTGGCGCGGAGGTCAACAAGCAGAACAGCACTAAGCAGACTGCGCTGGTGTTCGCCGCCCGCAACGGCCACCCCGCCGTCGTGCTCCGCTTGCTACGGGCGGGCGCGGATACGAAGTTGCGCACTACGGACGGCAAGTCCGCGCTGCAGCTGGCCAAGAAGCAGGGCCACGCCGCGTGCGTCGCCGCCTTCCGGCAGCACGTCGCGGAGGTGACTGCGAGACAGCGCGAGGCGGCGGCGGGCGGCGCGGGCGGCGCGGGCGGCGCGGGCGGCGCGGGTGGCGCTCCCTCGGGCGAGGCGGCGGGCGCGCCCTATTCCGGCTCACTGGGCAGCCTTCCCGAAGAGGCCAGGCAAGCGGCTGCGCGAGGCGAGGAGGCGGCGCTGCTGGCGTGGCTCAACAGCGGAGGGCAGGTGAACGCGTTCGATAGTGCGGGTTTCACGTTGCTGCAAATCGCCGCTGGCAACGGCCACGAGCGGGTCGTTGACGTACTGATCCAGCGCGGCGCGGAGGTCGACCTGCAGAACAACGCCGGCCAGACCGCGCTGACGGCCGCCGCCGGCCTAGGCCAAGTGCGGGTGGTCGAGCTGCTACTGCAGCGCGGCGCGGAGATCAACAAGCAGAACAGCGACGGCGGCACCGCGCTGATGGTCGCCGCCTACTCCGACCAGCTCCTCGTCGTGCTCCAATTGCTGCGGGCGGGCGCGGATACGAAGTTGCGCACTACGGACGGCAAGTCCGCGCTGCAGATGGCCAGGGAGCAGGGCCACATCGCGTGCGTCGCCGCCTTCCGGCAGCACATCGCGGAGGTGACTGCGAGACAGCGCGAGGCGGCGGCGGGCGGCGCAGGCAGCGCTTCCTCGGGCGAAGCGGTCTCTTCCAGCTTTACAGAGGCGGAGCTGGGCAGCCTTACAGAGCTGGGCAGGGAGCTGGGCAGGGAGCTGGGCAGCGTTACAGCGGCGGTGGCCGCGGCCGGGCGAGGCGACGAGGCGGCGCTGCTGGCGTGGCTCGAAAGCGGCGGGCGGGTCAATGCTTCTTGCAAGCTAGGCGGTGAGACCCCGCTAGGTGCCGCCGCTGCCAGCGGCCACGAGCGGGTGGTCGAGCTGCTGCTTCAGCGCGGCGCGGCGATCGACCAGCAGAACAGCAACGGCTGGACCACGCTGGCGGCTGCCGCCCACCAAGGCCAAGTGCGGGTGGTCGAGCTGCTGCTGCGGCGAGGCGCGGAGGTCGACCTGCAGAACAGCGACGGCGGCACCGCGCTGATGGTCGCCGCTGTCAACGGCCAGGAGCGGGTGGTCGACTTGCTGATCCAGCGCGGCGCGGAGGTCGACAAGAACAGCAAAGGCGGCACCGCGCTGCTGTGCGCTGCCAGCCAAGGCCACCTCGCCATCGTGCTCCGCTTGCTGCGGGCGGGCGCGGAGACGAAGTTGCGCGATGCGAAGGGCAAGTCCGCGCTGCAGTATGCCAAGGAGAAGGGCCACTCCGAGTGCGTGCGCGCCCTCGAGGAGCACGCGGCGGCGGAGGCGGCGACGGAGGCAGCGGCGAGGGAGGCGGATGCAGCGGCGAGGGAGGCGGAGAGAGCGGCGGCAGAGGCGGAGGCGGCGCGGCATGCCGAGGCGCTGCTGGCGGAAGAGGAGGCGGAGAAGGAGGCGGGGGAGCGTGACAACAAGAAGGGGAAGAAGAAGAAGAAGGGCAAGGGTGTCGGGGGCGGCGCTGGGCCGTCGCGGGAGCCTGAGGGTGATACAGCGCTGCCGGCGGCGGAGCAGGCCGAGTTGGCGGCGGCGCTCGAGGAGAGTGCGAGGCTCGAGGAGGAGAGGCGGGCGCCCAACGAGCAAGTGTCCTCTTTGGCTGCAGAGAGGCCGCCTTCGGTGGAGGAGGAGGAGCCGCCGGCCGACTTCATCTGCCCAATCACGACTGAGGTCATGAGCGACCCGGTGATGGCGGCGGACGGGCATGCTTACGAGCGGACGGCGATCGATCGCTGGCTCGCGACCAAGTCGACGAGCCCGATGACGGGCGAGGAGCTCGAGTTCACTCGGCTCTTCCCCAGCCATATCCTGCGCCGGCAGATTCGAGAGTGGCGAGAGGCGCATCCAGGACGGTAGCTTTGTGTGGCGTTTGTGGAGGCGTTAAGCGGCCGCGGTGCGTGCTATCGAAAGACAGAAAGCTGCAACCACCGCCACAGATTGTGAAATGTGCATCCCGAGATTCACCCGAACACAAAACGCGGTGGCCGCCGGCGCCCCTTCCGCCTTCCCTTCAACGCCGATGCCGATGCTGTGTGTGTGGGGGGAGGGGGGGCGGGGGGGCGGGCTGATGAGATCTGCACCCCACGAGCTCTAAGTAGTACTTTACGGCTGTCTCTACCCATCACAGCCGGTTGCGCTGGCCTCTTGCTCTTCCGTAAGGGCCCAGCGTGCAGCGTCAATCCAAGTGCAAGTCCTCAACGCCCTCAAACCACCTGCTCTGTTGACGCACTCGCAGCCGGTGTTCTGACAGACTGGCTTCCAGCCGCCGCCAGAACCTCTTGGAACTCCTTTCGCGCAAATTGTCGCTCCACTCGCGGCGTGGTCCTCGAGCGCCCACTCAAAAGTGCTACGGAAGAGCCACTCGAACTCAGCGAGCATCTGCGGCACTATCTCCTTGTCCGCCTCGCCGGTGAAGCGCGCCTTCTCAATCGCCCGGCGTCGTCAAGCACACCTCCTTTGGCGGCAAGGAGCACTCTCGTGCCACCGGCTCTCCTGCAATGTCATACACCTTTGCGCGGCTCGCCTGCGCCCGCTGAAAGCGCTCCGGCAGCGCCTTGCCCTTCACCTCCTGCTGACACTCAGCTGCCTTTAGATGCGCCAATACCGTCATTGCACACCCCTGCTCAAAGATGCACCAGCCGCGGCCGCCCTCGCCCTCATACGGCGTTGCGTTATAAGCTCCGATTCCAGTGGTTGCGCCAGGAGGGATTCGGATGTCGCGATGCTGAAACTTGCGTAGAAGGACCCCATCACGTCAAGGCCCCTCTGAAAGAAGAGCTTCTCCTGCTCCGTCTTCTCCTCCCCTCTCGCGCGCCATCGGCGCCGCCCCCCCGATGTCGTACACCTTTGCGCGGGCCGCCTGCGCCCCTTCCGGAAGCGCTCTGGCAGCGCCTTGCCCATCTCCGCCGCCTGCCTCTCCGCCGCCGCCAAGTGCGCCAGCACCGTCATTGCCTCGCCCTGCTCAAAGATGCACCAGCCACGCCCACCGTCGCCCTCATATGGCGTCGGGTTGTACGCCCCAACGCCGGTAGGCGCGCCGGGAGGCAGGACGATGTCGCGCTGCTGAATGACAGGGGTGCCGGTGACGCTCGCGTAGAAGGACCCCATCACTTCGAGGCCCCTGTTGAAGATTCGCTTCTCCTCCTCTGTTCTAGCCTCCCCGTTCGGCCCTCGCTGCGGCAAGCTGGCAAAGTCCCAGAAGAGCCCCGCATCGCCAGCCGCCGCCGTGTCAAAGAGGAGGAAGCGTCGGACGGCGGCGAGGGTAGTGCCGTGAGGTTCCGGGTGCAGAGCCGTCAGCCAGCCGTTGGAGAGGGCGAGGACCGAGCGGTCGCCACGCAGGAGCATGGCAGCCGCCTCGTCGCACGGCACGAAGACGTCCGCACCGGCGGCAGGTCCTGCCTCCGCCTCATGATGACAGCTCCAGAGGCCGCGGGAGAGGACAGCCAGCTGCAGCGAAGCAGGCGCGCCGAGCCATCGCGAAGGCGATCGGCGAGCAAGCTGTCAATCCTGGAGTCGGCGGCGCAGAGGGCGGCGGAGAAGTCGACGTCGACGAGCGCGCGGCGCGTCCGCCGCAGGTCGCGGATCGAGAAGACGATGCCGGCGACGAGACTGCCGAGCAGGACGGCGGCCATGAGCACCTCGATGCCGATCCGCAAGGAGGCGGGCTCCTGGGGCAGCTCGGCGTAGACTGCGGCGAGGGCGAGGAGTAGAGTCGTGGCAAAGTAGAGCCACGACTCGAGCGCGTTCTGAAAGCGGTAGGCGAAGGGTAGGGTGCGGGCGTGTAGAAACCAAAAGGCAAAGGTGACGGCAATGGCGACGGCAGCGATAGCGCGGCGAGGCCCGCCAAACGGCTGGTGAGGGGCGAGTCTGGAACCAAGCCCCCGGCTGCGGCGACAACGATCAGCATGAACTGTCGCAGCCTGATGACGAGCAGACGAGCTGCCAGCGCGGCGCGTGTCGCGAGAAGCGCCCAACGAGGAAGGCGACTTGCCGCTCGAGGCGACGGGGGAAGATAGGGCTCTCCCCCAGCCTGCAGGTGTATCCTCCTCGCCGAACCCGCGAGGAGCCCCGAGCCGAGGCCTGTCCCAGAAGCTGGCGATCACTCTTGTCCTGGCACGCCTTCCAGGCGGTCCGAGCAAGGATTAGAAGCAATAGCAGTGAGGCGGTTGCGATCTCTGGTGCCACCAAGACCAGCTTCCCAGTCAGCGACCCCTGCAGCAGTACCGTGAGAGCGGCGGTTGTGACAAATGCGGACAGGACTGAAAGAACCACCATCACAGAGGACAGCGTTTGCCACGAGCGCCATCCGGGCGTTCGCCAAGCGCCACCTTCCACGCCGCGCCTGAAGAGTAAGATGTTGTGGAGGAAGCGCAAGTAAAGAGTCATCAGGCAGAGACCACTGAGAACAGAAATCGACGTCTGAAAGAAAAGATGCGTGCGGACAGTAAGACTGCTCTCCTCTTCAACCGTGACCGGAACATCAACAAAATTATGATCGTGTACGACAGCTGTGCGGCTAACGTGCATGTGCAGTGTTACGGCGACGCTGAGCGGGCGCAGCAGCGCGGCGAACATGGCGCGCTGGCACCACACTGTTCATGCAGCACAACATACGGCCAGCAACCCTGCAAACCCGGAGAGAGAGGTCGCTGTGCTGAGTCGCGAAGCCCGAAACGGGTGGACTCTGTCTGTGCACCGCGCACCGGCGCACGCGCCACGCGCGGCACGGGCAGACCTCGCTCCTCGGCTCGAGCGCTCTCGGCACGGAGTCCCCGGCACGCAGACATGTGAGAGAGCAAGTAAGGGAATGTCAAACATGTGTGTGCTTGCCGTGTGGCTTTAAGCCCACGCGCCGGAGCTCCCGGGGAGATGTGCATGTGGCGGGGGGAGATGTTCATGTGTGTATAGAGACATGAATCATGATGTACGTAGCTCCACACGTTTGTGCGACCTGAGACGTAGAGTACCGCTACTGTACAGTACACATGTAGCAGGCAAGCAGTTTCATCCTGCGAGTGACGCGACACCCAAGCCGACCAGCCGCCCGAGCAGCTCATTCGGCCCCACTCGCGAAGCCTGCGCGCGCGTCGCCTGCGCCAGACACGAAGAACAGAAGAGTTTGTGACGGAGCAGGGTGTCTGCAGGAGCGCGGGTTAGTGCGAAGTGTGCGAGTCTCGACCAACTCACCCCGGCGAGGGGTGAGGAGGACCCTTTGGGAGGGTGTCGGGCGGGCGGGAGGGGAATAGACGCGCCTCCTGGGCGAGCGGGTGCGATGCGTCCGCCCCGTCTGGCACGACGGCGATGGCGCCCACGCGCAGCGGCGCGCCCTGCTCCAGGACGGCCCCCCCGCCCGCCTCGATGATGCGTCGTAGCTGCGCGGGCGGTGGCACGACCTCTGGATCGAGGGCGAAGGTCTGGCCGACGAAGACGCCGCCGCCGCGCTGCGGCCGCGCCAGCCGGTGCGCCCGCGGCGCGCCCAGCCAGAGCAGCCCCCTGCCGCACGGTGCAGTCGCCTACAAGGTTCCTAGAAGGCTCCTAGAAGGCTCCTAGAAGCAGCCCCGTACTGCCGCACGGCGCAGTCGCCTCCCCGGCGGAGAAGAGCTCGTGCGCCTCCTCGGGCAGCCACGCGCCTGCCGGAGGGGAAGGGGGGGGGGGCGGGGACAGAGGGATGCGTCCAGGGCGGGCCCATGCCGCAGCGTAGAGCCTGCCCCCTTCTCTCTCCCCACCCACCCACCCACCCACCCACCCACACCCACCACACGCGCCTGCCGCCGCAGACGCCTCTGCCCAGCTCGGCTTCAGCAGCCACGCCCCCGC
>NW_005194698.1:83297-84481 GCF_000372725.1 Emiliania huxleyi CCMP1516
AGGAGCGGCTGCACGGAGTGGAGATATGGGGAGATATGGTGCACGGCGTGAGGGCCGGACTCACAGTCTCCCTTCGGACTCACAGCCTCCCTTCGAGCCGAGGAGCGGCGCTTCGCGTGCCGTGGTGCAGCCCCCTCTCCCCCCCTCTCTGCCCCTCTCCCCCTCTCCCCCCCTCTCTCCCCCTCTCTCCCCCCCTCTCTCCCCCTCTCTCCCCATATCTTCGCGTGCCGTGGTGCAGCGCCTCCCACGAGCGCCGCGCCGTGCGCCGACCGCGCCCGACGTCTTCCTGAGACTCCGCCTCTGTGCGCGCGCCGTCGATGCGGAAGGCCGGGAGGAGGAGGACGAAGCCGCGCTTGCTCGCCCTCGTGCCCGCCTTGAGGGGCGGGGGTGGGGGGGGTTCGGTCAGATCTCGGCTCGATCTGAGCCCGATCTCGGCTCGATCTGAGCCCGATCTCGGCTCGATCTGAGCCCGATCTCGGGCCCGATCTCGCCTTGAGGAGCAGGTGGTCGGTCATGCTCCCGACAATAAATTCATTATATTAATTACTTATGATCTCTAGGAGCAGGTGGTCGGTCATGCTCCCGCGGTCCGACAATTAATTCATTATATTAATTACTTATGATCTCTAGGAGCAGGTGGTCGGTCATGCTCCCGCGGTCCGACAATTAATTCATTCTATTAATTCCTTATGATCTCGCCTTGAGGAGCAGGTGGTCGGTCATGCTCCCGCGGTCCGACAATTAATTCATTCTATTAATTCCTTATGATCTCGCCTTGAGGAGCAGGTGGTCGGTCATGCTCCCGCGGTCCGACTTGAGGTTGAGCCTACCTCACGACCACGCGGCTGATTACTGAGTCGAGTTGCGCCACGCTCCCGCGGCCCGACTCGAGGGCGAGCCGGAGGAGCAGAGGCAGCGAGACGCCATACAGCCCCGCGACCTATTCCCGACCCCGAGGCTCCCCGAGAGTGGGGGCGCATGGCGAGACGCCGCACGGCGCGCCACCAGCCGCGGCGTCTGGTTCTCGCTGCAGTGGTGGCTGCGCGTCTCGAGCCTCTGCGCGCGAGACAGCCGCTCCTGCCGCTCCTCCTCGTGCCGCACCCCCTCCATCTCGTCGGCGCTCTTGTGGTTGAGGTCCTAAGCGACCCATCGACGAGTGAGCAAAGCCTCGGACCGCCGCCCCT
>NW_005194698.1:89841-91227 GCF_000372725.1 Emiliania huxleyi CCMP1516
CGCCGCCGCCGCCCTCGCATGCCGCCACCGCTGCCGTCTCGTTCTCCCCGACGAAACGCTCGTGTTCACTGCCGCCGACGCGCTTGCGGCGACGCTGCGTTCTGCGGCGCGACCCGCCGCGGTGGCAGCAGCGCGCTCTCCTCGTCCCGCTCCCGGCGAGTGGACCCGGCGCTACCTCTTGCCGTCGGCGTGGCACGCTCGCCTCTCGCTTGGCGACGCGCTGCCGGCCGGGCCGCGGCGCAGTCCGCTGCCTCGTCAGCGGCCCGACGAGCGGTGTTGGTGCTCGCTTCGGCGCGCGCTCTGGAGGCGTGTCCGGCCGCCCGCCCGCCGCACTGCCTGTGCCTGTATGCCCAAGACGATTTGCGGCCGGGCTCCGAGCTGCCGCCGCCGCTGGTGCCCTGGGCGCGGCGCTGCTACCGCGCCATGTCGTGGCTGCTCGCGCTGCCTCTGCGCTGCCTACGCGCGGCTCGGCGGGCGGGCGACACTATCGCCGCTCGTGCACCAGCCGCGGGCGCCCGTCACCACCCCGCCTCTCTGGGGGGGGGCGGCGAGCGCTCGCGTGTGCGTGCGGCTGCGCCACTCTCGAGGGCGCCGTCGGGGCTGCCGCCACCGCCGCCGCTCTACTTAGCACTGCGCCGCGGTTGCCTCTCCGGCCGCGTTGACAGGAGCGTCGCGCTCGATGCCGGCAAGGCGCTTGCCCGGGGGGCAAGCCTCCCACTGGCCCGGCGCTCCCGCTCTGCGGCGGCGCCGCCGCCCTCACACGCCGCCGCCGCCGCCGTCCTGCTCCGCGCGTATTGTTGTCGGGGGCTCGCCCGCCGCCGGCACGCTCTGCGGCGATGTAGCGGTCTACAGCGCGACCCGCCGCTGCGGCGGTAGCGCGTTTTCCTCGTCCCGGCGCCCGGCGAGTGGGCCTGACAGCATCTCCTGCCGTCGGCGGGGCGCGCCTGCCTCTTCCTCTGGCACGCGTGCGGCCGGCCGGGCCACGGCGCAGTCCGCTGCCGCTCGGCGGCCCGACGAGCGGCGTGAAGGGTCACTTTGGCGCACGCTCTGGAGGCGTGCTCGGCCGCGTGCCCGCTGCACTGCCTGTGGGCCCGAGGCGATGTGCGGCTGAGCTCCGAGCTGTCGCCGCCGCTGCGGCGCCGGGCGCGCCGCCGGTACCACCGCGTGGCTGCTCGTGGTGCCCCTGCGCTGCCTATTGTGGTTCGGCAGGCAGGCGACACTGTCGCCGCTCGTGCGCCGGCCGCGGGCACCCGTCGCCTTCCCGTCTCTCCGGGAGGAGGGGGGCCGGCGTGCGCTCACGTGTGCGGGCGCCAGACCATTTTCGAGGTCGACTGCGAAGCGACCGCCCCAGCCGCCGCTTCGCTCTGCAAGCGCGCTGCGCTGTGG
>NW_005194698.1:94130-96885 GCF_000372725.1 Emiliania huxleyi CCMP1516
CGCCGGCTGCGGGCACCCGTCGCCGTCCCGTCTCTCCGGCAGGAGGGGGGCGGCGTGCGCTCACGTGTGCGGGCGCCAGACCACTTTCGAGGGCGACTGCGAGGCGGCCGCCCCAGCCGCCGCTCCGCTTTGCACGCGCGCTGCGCTGTGGTCGCCTCTCCAGCCTCGCTGACGAGGGCGTCGCGCTCAGCGCTCGGCAGGGCGCTTGCTGAGGAGCGAGAGCCTCCCAGCCCGTCGCTCACGCCTTGCAGCGCCTCTGCCGCTCTCACACGCCGCCGCCGCTACCGTCTCGCTCCGCGCGACGCGACGCTCGTCTTCGCCCGCCGCCAATATGTACGGCGACGTTGCGGTCTGCAGTGCGATCCGCCGCGCTGACGGCAGTGCGCCTCTCCTCGTCCCGGCGCCCGGCGAGTGGGCCTGGCAGTGCCCCTTACCGTCGGTGGGGCGCGCTCGCCTCCCCCCCTTGGCGACGTGCTGCCGGCCGGGCCGCGGCGCCGTCCGCTGCCGCGGCGGCGGCTCGGCGAGCGGTATTGGGTGCTCGTCTCGGCGCACGCTCTGGAGGCGGTGCCCGGTCGCATGCCCGCTGCACTGCCTGTATGCCCGAGACGGTTTGCGGCCGGGCTCAGAGCTGCCGCCGTCGCTGGTGCACCGGGCGCGGCGCTGCTACCGCGCCGTGGCGTGGCTGCTCGCGCTGCCTCTGCGCTGCCCACGCGCGGCTCGGCGGGCGGGCGGCGCCATCCCCGCTCGTGCACCAGCCGCGGGCGCCCGTCACCACCCCGCCTCTCTGGGGGGGGGCGGCGAGCGCTCGCATGTGCGTGCGGCTGCGCCACTCTCGAGGGCGCCGGCGGGGCCGCCGCCACCGCCGCCGCTCTACTTGAGCGAGCACTGCGCCACGGTCGCCTCCCCGGCCGCGCCGACGAGAGCGTCGCGCCCAATGCTCGGCGAGGAACTTGCCCTGGGCGCAAGCCCCCCGCTGGCCCGGCGCTCCCGCTTTGCGGCGCCTTCGCACGCCGCCGCCGCTGCCGTCTCACTCCGCGCAACGTGCCGCCGGGGCTAGCCCGCCGCCGACATGCTCTGCAGCGATGTGGCGGTCTGCAGTGCTATCCGCCTCGGTGGCAGCACTCTCCCCTCGTCCCGGCGCCCGGCGACTGGACCTGACAGCATCTCCTGCCGTCTGTGGGGCACCCTCGCACCACCCTCTTGGCGACGCGTGCTGCCGGCCGGGCCGCGGCCCAGCCCGCTACGCTCGACGGCGGGTCGGCGAGCGGCGTTGGTGCTCACTTCGGCGCACGCTCTGGAGGCGTGCTCGGCTGCACGCCCGCTGCACTGCCTGCGTGCCCGAGGCGATGTGCGGCTGAGCTCAGAGCTGTCGCCGTCGCTCACTCACTCACCGGGCGCAGCGCCGCCGGCACCACGGCGTGGCCGCTCGCGCGGCCTCTGCGCGCTGCCAACACGTGGCTCGGCCGGCGGGCGGCACCATCGCCACTCGCTGGCCAGCCGCGGCCGCCCATTTCCACCCCGTCTCTATGGAAAGGGCGGCGGGCGGCGCGCGCGTGTGTGCGGGTGCGTGCGGCCGGACGACGGCGAGGCCGCCGCCCCGCAGCCGCTCTGCTCTAAGCGTGCGCCGCGCCGTGGTCCCGCCTCTCCAGCCTCGCCGACGAGGGCGTCGTGCTCAGCGCTCAGCGAGGCGCCTGCCCGAGGAGCGAGAGCCTCCTGGCCCGTCACGTCCGCTTGCGGCGCCGCCGCCGCCCTCGCATGCCGCCACCGCTGCCGTCTCGTTCTGCGCGACGAGACGCTCGTGTTCACTGCCGCCGACGCGCTTGCGGCGACGCTGCGTTTTGCGGTGCGATCCGCCGCGGTGGCAGCAGCGCCTCCTCGTCCCGCTCCCGGCGAGTGGACCCAGCGCTACCTCTTGCCGTCGGCGTGGCACGCTCGCCTCTCGCTTGGCGACGCGCTGCCGGCCGGGCCGCGGCGCAGTCCGCTGCCTCGACGGCGGCTCGGCGAGCGGTGTCGATGCTCGCTTCGGCGCGCGCTCTGGAGGCGTGTCCGGCCACATGCCCGCCGCGCTGCCGGTGCCTGTATGCCCGAGGCGATCTGCGGCCGGGCTCAGAGCTGCCGCCGCCGCTAGTACCCCGGCGCGGCGCTGCTACCGCGCCTGTCGTGGCTGCTCGCGCTGCCTCTGCGCTGCCCACGCGCGGCTCAGCGGGCGGGCGACACTATCGCCACTCGTGCACCAGCCGCGGGCGCCCGTCACCACCCCGCCTCTTTGAGGGGGGGGCGGCGAGCGCTCGCGTGTGCGTGCGGCTGCGCCACTCTCGAGGGCGCCGGCGGGGCTGCCGCCACCGCCATCGCTCCACTTGAGCGGGCACTGCGCCGCGGTTGCCTCTCCGGCCGCGCCGACGAGAGCGTCGCCCTCAGTGTCCCGGAAAGTCGCTTGCCCGGGGAGCGAGCCTCCCGTTGGCCCGGGGCCCTCCGCTCTGCGACCGCTTCGCACGCCGCCGCCGTTGCCGTCTCACTCCGCGGCAAGTGGCCGCCGGGGTTCGCCCGCCGCCGACATGCTCTGCAGCGATTTGGCGGTCCTCAGTGCGATCCGCCTCGGGGGCAGCGCCGCTCCCCTCTCCCCGGGCGCCCGGGGACTGGACCTGAAAGCATCTCCTGCCCGTCGGTGGGGGCCGCTCGCCCCGCCCCTTTGGCAACGCGGGCTGGCCGGCGGGCCCGCGGGCCCTATCCGCTTACCCTCGACCGGTCGGTTCGC
>NW_005194698.1:97310-118040 GCF_000372725.1 Emiliania huxleyi CCMP1516
GGCGCCTTCGCACGCCGCCGCCGCTGCCGTCTCACTCCGCGCAACGTGCCGCCGGGGTTCGCCCGCCGCCGACATGCTCTGCAGCGATGTGGCGGTCCGCAGTGCGATCCGCCTCGGTGGCAGCGCGCTCCCTCGTCCCGGCGCCCGGCGACTGGACCTGACAGCATCTCCTGCCGTCGGTGGAGCACGCTCGCCCCGCCCCCTTGGCGACGCGTGCTGCCGGCCGGGCCGCGGCCCAGTCCGCTACGCTCGACGGCGGGTCGGCGAGCGGCGTTGGTGCTCACTTCGGCGCACGCTCTGGAGGCGTGCCTGGAGGCGTGCTCGGCCGCGTGCCCGCTGCACTGCCTGTGGGCCCGAGGCGATGTGCGGCTGAGCTCCGAGCTGTCGCCGCCGCTGCGGCGCCGGGAGCGCCGCCGGTACCACCGCGTGGCTGCTCGTGGTGCCCCTGCGCTGCCTACTCGTGGTTCGGCAGGCAGGCGACACTGTCGCCGCTTGTGCGCCGCGGCTGCGGGCACCCGTCGCCGTCCCGTCTCTCCGGGAGGAGGGGGGCGGCGCGCGCTCACGTGTGCGGGCGCCAGACCACTCTCGAGGGCGACTGCGAGGCGGCCGCCCCAGCCGCCGCTCCGCTTTGCACGCGCGCTGCGCTGTGGTCGCCTCTCCAGCCTCGCTGACGAGGGCGTCGCGCTCAGCGCTCGGCAGGGCGCTTGCTAAGGAGCGAGAGCCTCCCAGCCCTTCGCTCACGCCTTGCAGCGCCTCTGCCGCTCTCACACGCCGCCGCCGCTACCGTCTCGCTCCGCGCGACGCGACGCTCGTCTTCGCCCGCCGCCAATATGTACGGCGACGTTGCGGTCTGCAGTGCGATCCGCCGCGCTGACGGCAGTGCGCCTCTCCTCGTCCCGGCGCCCGGCGAGTGGGCCTGGCAGTGCCCCTTACCGTCGGTGGGGCGCGCTCGCCTCCCCCCCTTGGCGACGTGCTGCCAGCCGGGCCGCGGCGCCGTCCGCTGCCGCGGCGGTGGCTCGGCGAGCGGTATTGGGTGCTCGTCTCGGCGCACGCTCTGGAGGCGGTGCCCGGTCGCATGCCCGCTGCACTGCCTGTATGCCCGAGACGGTTTGCGGCCGGGCTCAGAGCTGCCGCCGTCGCTGGTGCACCGGGCGCGGCGCTGCTACCGCGCCGTGGCGTGGCTGCTCGCGCTGCCTCTGCGCTGCCCACGCGCGGCTCGGCGGGCGGGCGACGCCATCCCCGCTCGTGCACCAGCCGCGGGCGCCCGTCACCACCCCGCCTCTCTGGGGGGGGGTGGCGAGCGCTCGCGTGTGCGTGCGGCTGCGCCACTCTCGAGGGCGCCGGCGGGGCCGCCGCCACCGCCGCCGCTCTACTTGAGCGAGCACTGCGCCGCGGTCGCCTCCCCGGCCGCGCCGACGAGAGCGTCGCGCCCAATGCTCGGCAAGGAACTTGCCCTGGGCGCAAGCCCCCCGCTGGCCCGGCGCTCCCGCTTTGCGGCGCCTTCGCACGCCGCCGCCGCTGCCGTCTCACTCCGCGCAACGTGCCGCCGGGGCTAGCCCGCCGCCGACGTGCTCTGCAGCGATGTGGCGGTCTGCAGTGCTATCCGCCTCGGTGGCAGCACTCTCCCCTCGTCCCGGCGCCCGGCGACTGGACCTGACAGCATCTCCTGCCGTCGGTGGGGCACCCTCGCCCCACCCTCTTGGCGACGCGTGCTGCCGGCCGGGCCGCGGCCCAGCCCGCTACGCTCGACGGCGGGTCGGCGAGCGGCGTTGATGCTCACTTCGGCGCACGCTCTGGAGGCGTGCTCGGCTGCACGCCCGCTGCACTGCCTGCGTGCCCGAGGCGATGTGCGGCTGAGCTCAGAGCTGTCGCCGTCGCTCACTCACTCACCGGGCGCAGCGGTGGGACATTGCGTCCATCGGGACATTGCGTCCATCGGGACATTGCGTCCATCGGGCCAGCTCGCCTTCGGGTCAGCTGGCCATCGGGACATTGCGTCCATCGGGACAGCTCGCCTTCGGGTCAGCTGGCCATCGGGACATTGCGTCCATCGGGACAGCTCGCCTTCGGGTCAGCTGGCCATCGGGACATTGCGTCCATCGGGACAGCTCGCCTTCGGGTCAGTTGGCCATCGGGACATTGCGTCCATCGGGACAGCTCGCCTTCGGGTCAGCTGGCCATCGGGACATTGCGTCCATCGGGACAGCTCGCCTTCGGGTCAGCTGGCCATCGGGACATTGCGTCCATCGGGACAGCTCGCCTTCGGGTCAGTTGGCCATCGGGACATTGCGTCCATCGGGACAGCTCGCCTTCGGGTCAGTTGGCCATCGGGACATTGCGTCCATCGGGACAGCTCGCCTTCGGGTCAGTTGGCCATCGGGACATTGCGTCCATCGGGACAGCTCGCCTTCGGGTCAGTTGGCCATCGGGACATTGCGTCCATCGGGACAGCTCGCCTTCGGGTCAGTTGGCCATCGGGACATTGCGTCCATCGGGACAGCTCGCCTTCGGGTCAGTTGGCCATCGGGACATTGCGTCCATCGGGACAGCTCGCCTTCGGGTCAGTTGGCCATCGGGACATTGCGTCCATCGGGACAGCTCGCCTTCGGGTCAGTTGGCCATCGGGACATTGCGTCCATCGGGACATTGCGTCCATCGGGACATTGCGTCCATCGGGCCAGCTCGCCTTCGGGCCAGCTGGCCATCGGGCCAGCTCGCCTTCGGGTCAGCTGGCCATCGGGCCAGCTCGCCTTTCCTCGTCCCGGCGCCCGGCGAGTGGGCCTGGCAGTACCCCTTACCGTCGGTGGGGCGCGCTCGCCTCCCCCCCTTGGCGACATGCTGCCGGCCGGGCCGCGGCGCCGTCCGCTGCCGCGGCGGCGGCTCGGCGAGCGGTATTGGGTGCTCGTCTCGGCGCACGCTCTGGAGGCGGTGCCCGGCCGCATGCCCGCTGCACTGCCTGTATGCCCGAGGCGATTTGCGGCCGGGCTCAGAGCTGCCGCCGTCGCTGGTGCGCCGGGCGCGGCGCTGCTACCGCACCATGTCGTGGCTGCTCGCGCTGCCCCTGCGCTGGCCACGCGCGGCTCGGCGGGCGGGCAACACCATCGCCGCTCGTGCACCAGCCGCGGGCGCCCGTCACCACCCCGCCTCTTTGAGGGGGGGGGCGGCGAGCGCTCGCGTGTGTGTGCGGCTGGGCCACTCTCGAGGGCGCCGGCGGGGCTGCCGCCACCGCCATCGACGGCGGCTCGACGAGCGGTGTTGGTGCTCGCTTCGGCGCGCGCTCTGAAGGCGTGTTCGACCGCGTGCCCGCTGCACTACCTGTATGCCCGAGGCGGATCGCAGTCCTGGCAGTCGCCGTCGCAGTTCTCGCAGTTCTGTCAGTCGCCGTCGCAGCCAAGCCATGCGGTCTGCTTGCGATTACCTTGGAGCAAATGGATGGACCACCCGCCCACCCTGTCAACATCATGTGGGAGGAACGTTGATACGTTGATGGCGCCAGCGCCTGCTGTTGACAAGTGGGGAGCAGACGGCTTCATCGCGAAGCTGCCCCCAGCAGGCGTCTTGACGGGTATCAAAATTCTTCCCTACGAAAGAGGCCAACGGACCCGAGAAGGTAATTTCTCGCAGCTGCGAGACAAGTTTTCTCGGAGCGACAGCCTCAAAGACAAAAGGGTGGATGGGTGGGGGGTGACCGCTGGTGAGCGCCAGCGGTGAGCGCCAGCGCGCCCCAGGAACGGTGGGGTGCCCTCGACCGCGCGTCCAAGTCACTTGGGCGGACGAGCGAGCGGCACATGGCCTGACAAAGAGAAATCGGAGTCTAGCGACGAGACCGAATCTGACCAGAGGCCGTCGTCTTCAGACGCCGTCCTCAGACGAAGGTGCCTTTCAGAGGTGTCCTTCAGGAGCGTAGCTGACGTCAGTCTGTGCGCGCTCTCTCGCCTCGTCGAACCCACCACCATCCCCTTTCTCCTCCTATCTGTCTTGTGTGTGCCTTGCTGGGGGGAGCAGACGGCTTCATCGCGAAGCTGCCCCCAGCAGGCGTCTTGACGGGTATCAAAATTCTTCCCTACGAAAGAGGCCAACGGACCCGAGAAACTCTATGCGCGACACTGGGAATTTACACTCCTCTCCTTAAAATCCCTGTGTGGTGGCGGCGTGCCGTTCTCCCATCCCTCCCTTGGGTTGTCTGTTTTCTTTCTTTCTTTTTTACTGGGAATTTACAACAGAACTCCCTCGCACGACACTGGGCACGGGACTGGCGCGCACTAGAAAAGAAAACGCGCGCCGCGCTTGACATCGTCCCCCACGGCTTACTGGGCACACCGAATCGCACTCACTCAAACACACGCTGCTCGGCCGGTTCCATCCTACCCGTACGGGGGCTAAAAACCTTACGCCCACACGCGCACCTCACCATCAGCTCCACTCACCACATCCTCTGCGCACCTTGCTCAGAGATCAGTCCGAGAAGCACCAGAAGTTGCGCTTGTTGTCGCCCTTGGCGAGGAAGATTGCGGGTGTACCCCAAGAACAGCGCCGGGAAGACGAAGAAGGCCGAGATGCGGTCGGTCTCGTACGCGAGGGAGCGCGCCTTCCTGTCAAAGGTGTACGAGAACCCCAACGGCCCAAGAAGTGTGTATACTACGGCTACGGCTCCCGCGCCTCGATCTTCGTGGGCAGCAGTTGGTTCGGCAGGTCCTCTCCGTGGCCTGCCCCCACCGCTTCGCCCTTGCCCCAAGTAAAGACGGCGCCGCTGGCGGTGATGGAGAGGCTGTGGCTGCGTCCAGCCGACACAGCGACGACGTGCTGGTCAGCCAAGGCCTCGACCTTCTTCGGCAGGAGCTGGCGCTGCTCGTCACCGTGGCCCAGCCGGCCATCGCCTCCAAGGCCCCAGCTCCAGACGGCGCCGTCGGCGGTGATGGCGAGGCTGTGGTAATCTCCAGCTGACACAGCGACGACGCGCTGGCCAGCGAAAGCCTCGACCTTCTTCGGCTGCCACTGGGACTGCTCGTCGCCGTGCCCCAGCCGGCAGCCGAAGCCCCAGCTCCAGACACTGCCGCCGGCGGTGAGGGCGAGGCTGTGGAAGTCTCCAGCCGAGAAAGCGACAATGCACTGCCCAGCAAAGGCCTCGACCTTCTTCGGCTGCCACTGGTTCTGCTCGTCGCCGTGGCCCAGCTGGCCGTAAAATCCATAGCCCCAGCTCCAGACGGCGCCGCCGGCTGAGAGTGCGAGGCTGTGGTCGCCTCCTGCCGAGACAGCGACGACGCGCTGGCCAGTGAAGGCCTCGACCTTCTTGGGCAGCCAGTGGTCCAGATAGCCGCCGTGGCCCAGCTTGCCATTGGCTCCCCTGCCCCAGCTCCAGACGGAGCCGTCGGCGGTGAGGGCGAGGCTGTGGTATCCTCCAGCCGACGCAGCGACGACACGCTGGCCAGCAAAGGCCTCGACCTTCTTCGGCTGCCACTGGGCCTGCTGGTCGCCGTGGCCCAGCTTGCCAAAGAGTCCACCGCCCCAGCTCCAGACGGCGTCAGCGGTCAGGGCGAGGCTGTGGCACATTCCAGCCGACACGCTCACGGCGCGCTCGCCACCCAGAAGGGGGAGGCGGGTCGGCGTGTTGAGCCGCGTCACGCCCTCGCCGTGACCGAGGAGGGCTGGCACGCCATCCGCCGAGCCGCACGACGAGAGCCGCCCCTCGCCGTCAATGAAGAGGCTGTGGTAGTGGCCCGCCGCAACCCTCGCCGGCGGGTTGGACTCGCGCAGCAGCGCAGAATAGCACAGCCACCGCACGGCGCAGCTCTCGCCCTCTGGCTGCGCCGGAAGCTCGAAGCCAAACTCCTGCGCCCACAAGCGGATGCCCTGCTCCGCGAGCGAGTGAAAGAGCAGCGAGACGGCCGCGACGCGAGCGATGTCGATGGGGCTGTCGCAGCGAGAGAGGGCGCGCTCGAGGAGCTCCCTGGGGAGATCGAGCAAGCGGACGGGCGGCGGCGCGTCTGACGAGGGGGCGGCGGTGGTGGCGGCGGCGAGGCGGCGCGAGCGGCGGCGCGGCGGTGTGGACATCGCGAAGAAAAGCTCTGTTTTGTTTCTTTCTTTTTGGATGTGCGGCTGATGACAGCACTCCAAGTGCTCCAAGTGTATATGAAATGAACTCGGGGGCACGGGACGCGGCACAAACGGGGCACAAACGCCAGGCTACAAAGACGGGGAGGCACGTAGTGACGCAGGGGAGTCTAGGCGACGGCGGCGTCCTCCGACGCCGCGGCGAGCCTGAGCTCGGTCGCAATCTCTTCCGCCGCCGCGAGCTGCAGCGCGACTGACATGCGCTGGGCCTGCAGCGACAGCCACGACCGCGTCGACCAGCTCGCCTCGTCCTCGTGCTGCCGCTTCGAGTGCACCAGGCGCTCCCTCGCACGACCTGGGCACGGGACTGGCGCGCACTAGAAAAGAATTTTACAACAAAGCTCCCTCGCACAACACTGGGCACGGGACTGGCTCGCACTGGCACTAACACAGGTACACCACGGGAGCCGCCTAAGCGACTCCTGCGAGAGTGGCGAGGCACTTAGCTCCGTGCACCCGCCCACCCCCGCCACAGGCAAGCTCATTCACAACCTGCTTAGAAAAGAAAACGCGCGTAGCGCTTGACATCGTCCCCCACGGCTTACTAGGCACACCGAATCGCACTCACTCAAACACGCTGCTGGTTCCAATACATGTACTAGGAAGAGGTAGAGGAGGCCCCCAAGCGACAAAGTCGCGCGAAGAAGGAGAAGATCCCTCGTGCTCCCCCAATCAAACGGTGTCGCCGTTTGGAAATCGTTTCTGGGCAACTCCTTGACCCTCCAGTGTGTGCGCCGCCGCGTCATCATCGGCGCCCAGCCCAGGGGAGCCTGTTCACGACATCATGAACCCAGCTGAAGTCATTGCCTTTGGAGCGGATCGTCCTGCCTGCACCACGACAAGCACCTTCACCGCCCCATCAGTCCGCGTCACGAGTCACGGCGAATGCAGCCGCTCTACCGCCGAGCCGCCATCGACCCGCCGGACTTCGCGCTTGTAGCTGAGGCCGTGAGTGGAGATGGCAAGCCGACTCGTTCGCCGCCTCGTTCGCCGCCTCGTGTCGCATCAATCCCGGAGGACGCCGAGCTGATTGAGAGCAATGGTCCAAAGGCTTGGCTCACCGCCAGTGGACCGCCGTCGCCGTCGCCGGCTCGGGCCGCCAGCCACAGCAGGCTGTGCACGGAGGCAGGCATCCAGAGCTCTCTCGGGCACGCGGCAGCGCCGCCGTCGCCACGGACCGCCAGCTACACCAAGCTGTGCAAGGAGGCCCGCGCCGAGAGCGCTCGCGGGCACCACGCCAAGGCGGACGTGCTGCTGCGGCGCGCAATCGAGCTCCAGCAGGCCAACCCGCTTGCCTGGGGCGATTTGGCGGAGGTGCGCCTGGCTTCAGGCGACTGCTTGGGCGCCTTTGCGAGCTTTGTCGCGTGCGCGGAGCGCTGCCCGGTGGCGTCGCCGCCGTGGGCGGCGAGCGTGTGCGGGGCCTTCCAGGCTCGCAAGCAGGCGATGAAGGGGTGCGGAGAGTGCTCGCTCGGGACGTGTACGGCGTGCAAGCTCCGGCTACCGCCCCTGCCCGCGTGGATGGCGACGCCCGAATGCCTGCGTCAAACCTCGGAGGATGTGGTGGAGGCCGATCCGGACTCGATTGTCGCTTGGCGCCTGCACAGCGAGGCTCACGCCGGCGTCGGCGACCATGCCACTGCCGAGAAGAGCTACTGCAAGGCGGTCCAGATCGTCTCGGACGGCTCGTTTGATCGCGTCCTGACAGAGCAGAGCAAGCCGCACCTCGCACAGCTCGACACGGAGGTGCTCTCGCGGGCAGGCTCGATCCGGTACCTCGACCTCTGCGAGCGAGGCCAGAGCCAGAGCCGGCGGAGCGGGTACGCGGCCGCTGCAGAGCTGTTCGAGCGGGCCACCGAGCTGGCGCCCGCCATCCCTCTGGGATGGGGCGACCTCGGCAACGCGCGGGCGGCACTCGGCGAGTTCAGCGCGGCGGCCGACGCCTTTGTCACTGCGGCGCAGTGCTGCGACCCGGAATCGCAGGTCAAAGTCGGCGGAGCGGTGGGTGCGCCTCAATCTCGCTCATAATCTCGCTCACCTCGGCTAATCTCGGCGAACATAGGCTTGGGCCAGCTGCGCCGCCAGCGCATACACGGCCCGCAAGCTGGCAGCGCCGTGCGGGAGCCAGGACGTGTTTTGCAAGTGCCACGCGTGTGCATCGCTGCCGCCGCTCCCGGACTGGCTGAGCTCGCCCGCTGCGCTTCGCGACACCGCCGACCGCGCCGCTGCTGCGGACTTGCGGCTCGGCGCCGCGCGACTCATGCAAGAGGACGCCGTGTCGATGGCGGGCGCCACGTCGGTATGGGTGGAAATCTGCGAGCGCGCGGCGCACCTCGTGCGGCGCATGCTGGAGGTGGTGTCGGGGTGATGGGCGAGACGTGGGCAGCCTCCTTTGTTTACTGAAATTTAAGATCGTAGAGTGTGGTGGTGCTGTGGTCGTCCGTCGACCACACCTCTGGGATAAATCCGTCAGTCGGGCTGCACTAGTCTAGACGTCCATAGATGGCGCGCGGCGCGGGCGGATGACTAGGGGAGAAAATGCGGAGATTCTAGCTCGCAGGGAGATGTGCTCAAGTAAAGGTTGGTGATGAGGGGGTCGGGGTGTTGGTGTTGTCCGTCTCGGCTCGACGTGTAGTGTGTAGGGGTTGTGTGAGATTTGTGTCAGCGATGTGTGTTTTGCCTTTGAAAACCGAACAGTTTTTGAAGATAGTGTGGTCATGCTAATGCTCATGAAATCACCAGTCTTCAGAGAAGTCACCATGCCAGAGTGCAGAGAAGCTCAACCATGCCCTTCGAATGTACGAATCACAACATGTGCACGTCGGCGCCGTCAAAGTCGAAATCGTCAACCTTAAACAGGAGGTCAGCAAAGTCCTCGCCGCCCGGCAGCGTCGCCAGCGAGATCGGGCTCAGCTCCGCCTCGTCCACGCCCACGGAGAAGACGCCGGAGGCGGCCAGGCCCAGACCCGAGTCCGCGGGAAGGGGGTCGGGCTTTGGGCCCTCATCGCGTGGCCTCTTTGGAGGGGGGCGCGCAGAGCAGTCGAGTCCGAGGCGCACGCAGCGCTCACAGGGACTGGCATCGTTGAGGTTGCACCGCACCTTGGCCCGCTTGCAATGCGCACAGGCGCGGCGCATCGGCTTGGCGGTCCCCTCGCACAGCAGGCCGAGCCGAGTGCAGCGAGGGCACGGTCGCTCGTCGGTGCATGCGGTCCTCGCCTTTTGACAGGCGGTGCACGCGTGTAGCTTGGGCCGCTGGTCGCCGCTCGAGGCTGGGCTCGACCTCTTGGTCGGCGTCTTGAGCAGCCGCGCCACCGCCGGCACCACCGCGACAGGAGGCGAATCGCAGGTGGCGCGAGCCACTGTTGGCGGCTTGTCTGGATCCGACGCTGGGGGCTTGTTGGTCGCCTTGTCAAGGTCCAACTCCTGGAGTGGGTCGCCCTCCGTGACGGCCACCTTGTTGATGCTCTCTATCCCGTCGCGAAGCCGCCGGAACTGGTCGCAGCTGCGGCGCAGGTGCGAGTCGGCATCCAGCGCGCACTTTGCGCGAAGCTGCAGCTCGCCAGCCTCCGCCACAGACTCGACGAGTTCGGAGCAGCTGGCCGTGTTGCTCTGAAGGAGCGCGAGCAGCACTGGGTGCACCATTGCGAGGCGACTGCAGGTGTCATCGGATCTCTTGCGCACCTCCCCCAGCACCATTAGTAGCGTGCTCTGCACCGCAGCCTCGCTCTCTTCGACCGGTGGCCTGGCGCTCACAATCTCGACCAGAACCTCGTGATCGGCTGCCAGGCAGGTGGCCGCGAGAGCTGCAGTCGTGACCGGCAGAACCCAGCTGCCGTCGCCCGCGCGGAGCTTCTCCAGGGCGAGAGCTCGGACCCTCACCTGCGCCATCGCCGTGAGGCCTTGCCCTGCTGCCAAGGGAGCAAGCATGCCGGCCAGCATCGCGACCAGCAGTGCCTGCTCGTACGCTTCCTCTCCGAGCCACTCCTTGAGCGGCCCGGGCGTCGTTGAGATGCAGACGAGCCTGAGGAAGCTTCTCAGCTGCATGCTCGACACTGCATCGTGGCATGCATTGTGGAGGCGCGAGAGCGCATTCTCGACCTCCTGGAAGCCGTCGGCTCTACTGCATTCCACGTTGATCGCCGCCCGGCCGACCGGCTCGCCGTACAGCGAGACTCCAAACTCATAGCGGCGGACGGCTGGCATCCTGGACTCAAGGAGAGAGGCACTGCCAGGGAACGCGCCACGGAGGCGGATCATTTGGTAGAGTGCACCGGACGAAACTAACCCCCCTCGCGCCTCCTTTGGATCTGCCGACCCCCCTTGCCGCGATGAAAGATGAGCCGTTTGTTTCGGTTTTCTTTTTCTTGGGTGGTCGGCTTTTTTGGATTCTCCCGCCCTCCAACCCCTCTCTTGGATTTTTAGAGTTGGAGTTGAAAGATTCTCTGGATCTCCAAGGGTTCAAATTTCAACGAAATTCACTTGGCTCACCTAAACTTGGCGAGCAGAGAAATGAAAATCTCAAAAGGCGAGCAGATGAAAATCTCAAATGTCTTTGCATGTTTTGTTATACCCTCATGGGGCGCAAGAGAGAGGCTGCACGGCTGTGTACGGTCTGTGCTGCTGTCGCGCTGTCAGCGCTGCTGTCAGGCCACTGTGTGCTGTCGGGCTGTCAGGCAGCTGTCAGGCTGTCACGTTAGGGCCTGACAGCGACGGAGCCCCTCTGATGTCAGACTCTGCTGTCAGGCTGTCAGATACGTGCTGTCAGGCTGTCAGAGAAAGTGCTGTCAGCGCTGTCAGGCTGTCGGGCACTGTCAGGCGCTGTCTGGGGTTTGCTGTCAGGCTGTCGGACCAGGGCTCAGCTTTTTCTTTTTATGCATGAGCATGTGGTGAATAGTAAGAATAGTGAATAGTGTGCATGCGCGCCCCACACAAGTACAGCCCCAGCAAACGTATAACCCGTGTTACACAACCGAATGCGCGGCAAAATCGAACCCGCGTGCCCCTCCAGAAACAGCATGGTCTATGCAACGGCATCGCTTTGGGCCGCATCCGCAGCCTCCCTGGCAGCGTCCGCCCTGGCCCTCGCCGCGCCCGCAGCAATTCCCGTGGCCTCTGCAGCGCCTATCGCCGCCTGAAGCTCCGTCTCGCGCCCCTCAAGCGCCGAGTCGGCCTCGCTCAGCGCCGCCTTGGCCTCGCTCAGCGCCGCCTTGGCCTCCTCCAGCGCCGCCATGACCTTCTCCACTGCTGCTGTCGCTGCCACCTGCGCCGCCCTGGCCTCCGCCCGCGCCACCTCGGCATCCGCCAGCGCCGCCACGGCCGCCGCCTCCTCCTCCTCCTCCGCCTCTGCCTCCTCCTCCGCCTCGTCCGCCGCAGCGTCCAAGCGCGCCGCCTTAGCCACCTCTGCCGACGCCGCTGCCTGGCTCGCCGCCGTGATGCCGAACCGCATCCGCTCCTCGTGACACTTCTCGAGAAGCCTCATCATTCTCTCCTCCTCGGCCTTCTTCGCGGCCTCAGCTGCCTCCGACGGCGCCTCGGCACCCTCCTCCGCCTCCTGCGACGGCCCAGCCGCGCCCGCCCCTCCGCCCTTCTTCTTCTTCTTGCCCTTCTTGCCCTTGGCGCGCTTCTCAGCCTCGACCTCCGCCAGCAGCTCGTCGGCGTGCCGCGCCGCCTCCTTCTCCTCCGCCGCCCTCGCCGCCTCCCTCTCCGCCGCCCCCGCAACCCACGCCGCCTCCTTCGTCGCCTTCTCGGCCGCCGCCTTGGCCGCCGCATGCTCCTCGAGGGCGCGCACGCACTCGGCATGGCCCTTCTCCTTGGCAATCTGCAGCGCTGTCTCACCGACCACGTCGCGCAGCGTCATGTCAGCGCCCGCCCGCAGCAAGCGGAGCACCACGGTGGGATGGTTGCCGAGGGCGGCGGCCATCAGAGCGGTGTTGCCGTCGCTGTTCTGCATGTCGATCTCTGCGCCGAGCCGGATCAGCGTGTCGACAACCCGCAAGCCGCCTCCGTAGGCGGCGGCCATCAGCGCTGTGCTGCCAATCTTGTTTCGCTGATTGATCTCCGCGCCGTGCCGCAGTGCCAGCTCGACCAGCTTCTCGTGGTCGTTCACAGCGGCGAGACCCAACGCGGTATTGCCGTTGCTGTTCTGCAACGAGACATCTGCGCCACGCCGCAGAAGCGCCTCGGCCAGCGCCGCGTGGCCATTGCCCACTGCGACCATCAGCAGTGTTATTCCGCTCTCACGAGAGCCGTCACCAAAGGTGTGCTCGAACGTCGCGTCGGCCCGCCCGCCGCCGTCGAGCCACGCCAGCACCGGAAATCCGTCGCCTCGCCGAGCCGCTAGCACGACCTCCTCTGGCGCCGCCTCGCTGCCCGGCGCGGTCTCTGTGCCGCCCTCGCCGATCAAAGCAGAGGCCACGGCACTGGCGCCCGCCGCCGCCTCGCCTGCGGGTGCGCCGTTCGCCCCTGCGCCGCCCGCCTCGGCCGACGCCGCCTTGCTCCTAGCTGTCGCCACCTCCCCGAGATACGTCCTGAAAGCCTCGACGCACTCGGCGTGGCCGTTCTCCTTGGCGATCTGCACCGCCGTCTCACCGTACACGTCGCGCAGCTTCATGTCTGCGCCCGCCCGCAGCAAGCGGAGCACCATGGCGGGGTGTCCGCCGTCGGCGGCGAGCATCAGAGCGGTGCCGCCCTTGTTGGCCTGCAGGTTGATCTCTGCGCCGAGCCGGATCAGCGTGTCGACAATCCGCTCGTGGCCTTTGTAGGCGGCGTCCATCAGCGCTGTGCTGCCAATCTTATTTTGCTTATTGACCTCCGCGCCGTGCCGCAAAGCCAGCTCGACCAGCTTCTCGCGGCCGTTCGCGGCGGCGAGGCTCAGCGCGGTGCCACCGTTGCTGTGCTGCAAGGAGACATCTGCGCCACGCCGCAGAAGCGCCTCGGCCAGCTCCTCGTGGCCATTGGCCATTGCGAGCATCAGCAGCGTCATGCCGCTCGCACGAGAGCCGTCACCGAAGGTGTACTCGAGCCTCGCGTCGACCCACCCGCCGCCGTCGAACCACGCCAGCACCGTTCCCGCTTGGCCATCCTTGGCGGCCTTCCGAATGCTTGCAGGGACGTCGCCGACGCCCTCCGCGGACGTCGGAGTGCGGCGCGCCATTTTGCAGAGATGGAGCGGCGCGCAAGAATTCCCGCGCAAGTTGTCCAGCAACTGCCGCGCATGCGGTTTTTCTCTTTTCGGTGTGTTGCTGTGGGCCGGCCGCATCCCGCTTCGCACCTGGAAGAGGTTGACGCCGCACCGGCACCCGGTGTGTCTTGATTTGCCAACAATACACCTATCCCGCACCCGGTCTCTCATGCTCGAGCTGAGCTCTCTTCTCGGCTCGCCGGCTCCCGCGCTGGGCATCGAAAAAGAATTCGCGCGCCCTCGCACTCCAAGTGCTCCAAGTGCGCACCCGCTTCTCTCACAGCAGAGAAGTCACCTCGCGGTTGAGGCACTCCGGGCCCGCGGGTCAGCTTGTTCCCGTTGTTCTCTGCACAGAGCACATTCGCCGTACGCGTCCGTGGCGCGGGTGTGGTTGCGAGCGCTCGCCCATGCCTAATCTCTCTCGGGACTCTTACTGAAAACAAAAAACGATAAGATAATACCGTCGGGTACTTATTTTAAGAGCAGGTAAACAGCAATAGATCCGGGTGTAGTGCCGGATCAGTTCCTGGAGCCAGGGGGACCGATTCGCGCTTGCCAAGGGACCAATTGCTAGACACCCGGGCCGGGGGGGGGAGGGGGTACAGGGGGGCCCGCACAGGTGGGCGAGCCAAACTCTGGCGGAGGCAGCCCGCTCACCCCCAGGCGCCCCTCGAACCGGAGGGTGGTCTGCCGCCGCTGCGCGGTCGGCGCGCCGAGCGCGGGAGACATATCAGCTTCGCGCCACAGGTGGGGGGACCGATTCTCAGCAAGTTTGGCAGCGCGGGCAGTGTGAAGGATCGATTGCTGTACAACGAGGGACCGATTCCGTGAGGGCTGGGTATCGATTAGGCCGCTTGAGGGCCGGATCTATTGCTGTTTACCTGCTCTTAAAATAAGTACCCGACGGTACAAGTGCGCACACTTAATGATTTTCGGCCGGCCGCAGGTCGGGCTGGACGCGGCTGTTTCGGCCGGCGGTCGGGGTCGGACACCAGCTTTGTCGGCGCGTCAGCGCCGAAGAAAATTTTGGGCGATTTTCTTGTACTCCCGTCACTTCCAGCTCACGCTCCCGGTTTTGTCAAATAGGATTCGAATCTCGAACTTCTATTTACTCCTTGAGGTTCCCTCAGGCCCGCCGCCGCGCTCGCTGGACAGCGGCCGTGACTCACCTGCTTCGGGCGCGCTGCTCCTCGGGGATGGCGAGAAGCGGCAGAGATGATGCTCATAGATGAGCTAGCCCCAGATGCCCCGTTTGCCCCACTGCGGCGCCGCGCTCGTGCCGGCGTGCGAGTGGGTACAATGCACCCCCTCTGCCGCTCGCGGCCCGGAACGCATCGGGAGATATTCATTCGTATACGTCAAGACGTGCTCAGATGGCACGTAGTAGAGTGACTGAGCGCGTGGCCACTCTCCACCCTCGATTGCGGGTGCGGCCGCGGCCGCAGTGGTGTAGGCGGACAGTAATGATGCCGCGCGGGCGGAGTGGCGGACACGAGGACGCTGCCGTCGGACGAGGGGTTGCTATCATACGCAAGCACGAGCCGTCGGTGACGCGACGGCGTCATCACCGTTGGCCAGCATAGAAGCGCGAAAACCTGCCCGTGTGTCGGATGCGTCCCCAAACTTGTAGCGCTACATCTTTGGACACACACCGGCGGGCGCTTTCGAGGCGACCGGGAGCATTTTTTCTAGCCACATGGACCTTTTTGCGGCACGACAGCTACACTCGACTACAGCCTAAAACAGCTACGACTGCAACGGCGCGCAGCGCCGAAGAAAATTTTGGGGCTTCTCGAGCGGCGGCCGGTGTGGACGCCGTTGTTTCGCAGCTCGGTCGGGGGGGGGCGCCCCTGCGTTTCCCTGCGGTCGGTCGAAAATCATTAAGTGTGCGCACTTGTAAGTTCGTCGGGAAAGCCGCGGGAAGCTCCCTCGGCAAACGGTGTGCCATCAGGATAGGGGATAGCGGAGGCCGGGAGGCAGTCGGCCGCCACTCGCGTCACTTCGACCCAGCTGTGGTTGCGGCGCGCGGCGCGCGATGGGTGCATCAGCATCCCCAGAACCTGCCTGCCGACGTTCTCTGGTGGCCGCGAGAAGCAGAGCGAGCGGCGCCCGGCGGACGTGGCGGCCGGCGCGCCGAGCACCCGAGCTGGCGGGGCCGGGGGCTGTTGCGCGCCTGGGCCCGACTTCCCTGGCGCGAAGCTCGTCGAAAGAGATTTTCAACGTGTCATGATGTATCCTCGCTTTTCTTCTCGCACGCGAGTGCGCAATGAAAGCAAAAAAGCACAATCGACTGCACCACCTTGCTTGCTCTGCCTAGTTACTGGACAATAATCGCAGACTCTGAGGCAGTGGGCCTGCCCCTCGCCGCGCGGTACTTTGCCGCCACCATCGCGAACGCCGGCTTCGGCCGCCGCCAGAAGTCGAGCACGCCCTTGTGGTTGGTGCCTAAACAAAAAAGAAGGCGGTGAACAAGCAAAAGGAAAGGCGAGCACGCCCGTGCGGTTTGTACCTCCGGGCCGGAAGGTTGGCGCGATGGCGGTGCAGTTTGGCGGGCCGAGCCGGCGGAGCTCCTCGAAGGTGGTGGGCGGCGGGTGGTCGTAGGTGCAGTGGGTGCCGTTCTCCTACGAAAGTCAGCCATGGAGACGAATAAGCGCGTGACTAGGTGGGTCTTGTGTGCGGAGGGCGCCGCTCTCTCCTGCCCCGGCCGGCCGTGGCACGGCCAGGTGCTGCCGCAATTGTCGACCTTGAAGTCATAAAAGTGCCACAAGCTGATGCCCGAGATGCGGTCGTTGGCCAACGCCACGTCGACGTCCTCGCCGATCACCGCCGACTGGTACTGCAGCGTCCACTTTGACGCGGTCGCGTTGTCGCCCCACTCGTACACGCCCCCGGCGCCTATCCGCGGACCACTCATCGCTGGGCATGCGTCCGTCGGAGCTCACTCGCACACGAGGGAGGGCGGCGCCCGTCTCTGAGATCATCATCGGCTTGCCGACGGTGTGGCGGCCGCTCGCCGTCGTCCCCTCGGCCACCTGCTCACAGTTGGTCTCTTCTCGCGCTCACCCTTCCTTCTCCCGCAACTCCGCGCTCGCCCCCCCTCGGCCACCGCCGCCGCGAAGCCGTCCCACACACGCGGCGACTTGGACGAGTACCAGCCGGGGTAGTCGTTGAAGGCGACGAGGCTCGCGTGCTCGTAGCAGGCTCCGCTCCTGTTGATGGACAGTCAATCATCAGCCCACGCATCGGGGAGAGCTCGCGTGCTCGCAGCAAGGCTCCGCTCGTCTTGTGGTCGTCCGCCCACGTCGTGAAGCGCGTGGGGTCGCGAGCCTGTGCACAGCTGGACGCGTGAAGAGCAGTGCTGCCCGGCCTCGTCGAGGGGCGGGAGGGGGGGATCGCGGGCCCGTGCGAGCGCGCTGCAGGCGCCATAGGCAGGGCATGCCTGGCGAGGAGGAGGGGCAGCTGCACTCAGCCCCCCCGAGGAGTCGCCTGGCGCCGTGGGGGCGGGGGGCTCGCCTCCGGGTGGTCGCTAGGGCCCTCGTTGAACCAGCCCCACGCGAAGACCGCCGCGTGGTTGATGGCGTTGTCGATCATCTCGGAGAGCTGCCGCTTCTGGTGCACCATGAAGAAGGCCCAGTCCTTCGTGTTTGCGACGCTGACCGCAGGGCCGAGCGTCTCGGACCAGAAGAGGATCCCAGCCTCGTCGAGCCGGTCCAGCCAGCGGGGGTCGTGCGGATAGTGCGCTCCCCGCACGAGGTTGGCGCCGCCCTAGCAGGCAGAAGACCGCAATACCGCAATACCACCATGTGGAATGCTATAAGAAAGTGGTAATGTCTCAGTGACGGAGCAGCGAGATGGCTTGGCTCAATGTGTGTTAGAATATCTCACCTTGCGGAGCAGCGCGATGTCGGCGTCGAGCTGCTCGTCGGTCGGGCTCGCCTATACCACACGCAGAGCCGCGTGAGCAGCGCCTCTTCGCAGCCGCGCCGAGCCGCGCGTCGGTCGGGCTCGCCGCCGTCACCGGCCACTGTGTGTGGTGGTTCCAGCCAACCAGCTTGGCAACCTCTCCGTTGAGGGTGAGTCGCGCCGTCGCCTGGCCCATCCCCACAGCGCACGGTCAACGAGTCCAGATGAGCCACTCCTTCTCTCGTGCAAACTCCGCGCCTTGTCCACGCCAAAGCGGCGGAGCCCGAACCTCTCGGTCACCGACTGCCCGCCCATGCTCACCTACAGGGAGGCCTCCTGGAAAGGTCCCGCAACGGCCCCGGAAGAGCCACGCAGCTGCCCGCCGCGGGGTGGCCGTCAGCGTGTGCAGGTGCGGCGCATCCGGAGACCACGGCTTCGCGTCCGGCACCGGCACGCCTTCAAGACGCACCTGCAGCGGCACTCGTCCTTGATTCCCCTGCCCTCGCCCTTCAGGCCGCGGCAATTCCCTCCGCCCCGCACCGTCCCGCCCGACGCGGTGCCGTTCCTCGCCACCGCCTCCCCGCCGTCGAAGGCGAGGGAGAAGTAGTAGACGGGCGCGGGGCATGCGGCACCTGCAGGAAGGCTCCAGGAAAGGTGATCGACGGTTCCGGGAGAAGAAGCAGACGGCAGCAGGGGCACTGCGCGCCGCCGCCGCACCGAGGCGACCCACCTACCGCCCCTCCAGACTCTGCCTTCCCGCCGAGCTCTCCCTGCCCTTTGAGCTCCTCCCGCCCGCCCTCGACGCCGCTCAGCACGAGGGAGATGTCCACCGCCGCCGGCGCGCCGTCGGGCTGCTCTGCCTCCACCGCCGACGAGGACGGCACCACATGCGCCCGCCACAGGAGCGGTCCCGCCTCCGGCACAGCGTGCAGCTCGACCGAGCGCGTGATCCCGCCGTAGTGCCAAAAGTCGCCCCCCGTGTGCATCGGCGCCGTGGTCGCGTTGAAGCGGTTGTCTGCGAGCGAGCGGCTTTTATGAGGCGCCTCCGGGAGCTGGCGCGGAGGGCGCGCGGCGACGCGCCGGCGGCGTGTGGGGCGGTGCTCTGCGGCAGGGCCAGCGGGATGCGCCAGCGAGGGGAGGGAGGGGTGTCGGGCGGCTGAAGGGCAGAGGTGTCGGGTGATGCAAGCGCGCCCGCGAGGACGAAGAGCTCGTTCTCTCCGCCGCCGTCGGGAGAGAGGGCGTCTGCAGGCACGTCGAGGGCAAAGGCGACGTAGCCGCCGGCGAGGTGGTCGCCCACCTCCCTCCCGTTGACCCACACGCGGCAGTAGAAGGAGCACGACTGGAACTGCAGCCGCACGGCCGAGCCGGCCGCGGGGCTGCGGAAGGAGGTCCGAAAGAGGCCGACGCCGCGAGGGCCGAGGTAGCCGCCCGCGCCGCCGGCGACGACGTCCATGCAGGAGGGGACGCTCGTCATGTTTGGCGTCGCGCCGTCCGACGGCCTGAAGCTGGCATTCATCGAGTCGAAGCCCGAATCCCAGCCGTCGATGAAGCCGTAGCGCCAAGCGCCGTCGAGGAGGCGGACCTGGCGGCTGCCGCCATACTTTGGCCAGTAACGAGGCGCGTCGGGCGCCCACGCGGCGGCGGAGTGGATGAGTAGGATGGGCAAAGGCGTCATGGGATCGTTTGAGCCGGATTTTCTTTTCGTCGTCTCGACGGCATTTGAAGGCGTCTCGAACTGTCCTCGACGCCGCCAGTGGCGGGCCGACGGCAGGGTAGGGGCCGCAGGCCGTGCCTCGAGGCGCAGGCTCTACTGCTCATTCATGGCTCCGCACTCCGCTCCGCGCGGCGTGTTGAGTATGGCTCGCACCAGCAGCCAGACGGCTGCTGGTGGATGCTCGCGCGTTTCTCGCGCCGTCCTTGGCACGAGAGGGCGGGTTGATTTGCGAGTGCACCACGCAATCTGCAGGCAATGCCAGCAAAGTGGGGCGGCGGCGTCGATAGATATCGACGCCGCCGTCGCCGCGCATCATGACGAGTTCGCATTCCCCATGTGACCCTCTATACCTCACCTTCGAGACAAGCCAGGGTTCAACCCAATGGACCTAGTGTGGCGTCGAGGCCCGCACGTCTGGACATGCGGGCCGCGGCTGCAGAACGGCGGGCTAGGCATTGAGAGCCCAGGAGTTTTAATGAAGGGCAGAAGGCGACCCGGGCTCATCGCGGTGAGCACGAGCCTGTCGTCTTGCGTCCAGTAGATGCGCGCGAGTCAATCACCCCCAAAAGAGCCACATCATCTGATTTCCCCCCCTCGTTCTGCGTTAACAGCTGGACACGAAGCGTTGCTTTTGACAGCGCGTGCAAAAGGATGGGAATTAGCAGGGGAGCAAAATGATCAGCACTCAGCCTTCCCTCCCCCTCCCGGATGGAAGTACTACCTGAGCTCGACCGTGCTTAAAGGCCAAGGTAGGCCGCCTATTGAAATCGCCCGAAGCGCTAGCGCTTCGCTAGCGCAAGCTCGCACGGCCTCTCACGCTCCGCTGCTGCCCTCTTGGCGGCTCTCCGCCCGCCAGCTCGACCAACTCGACCGCCGAGAGGCTGGGCTTGGCCGGCGGCGCGACGCGTGGCCTCTGCTGCGGCCATCTCGGACGCTCAAGCGGCGCCAGCCAGCGGCTCGGACGCGCATCCTTCACACACGCCGCCACGACCAAGCTGAGCGGGCCCGGTGTCGAGTCATGGTGCGAGATGCATGTCAGGGGCGGCTGTGGCCACAGCAGGTCCACCAGACGGGCGTCAAAGCTTGCCGTCGGCGTGCTGTCGTGGCGAGAGCCGAGACCGCTGCAGAGGAGCCGAGTGCAGTGGCGAGCCAGAGGCTACCAGGGTCACCAGGTGGTAGCCCTTGCCCATTCTGAGCAGGGATGTGCTTTGATGGGGTTGTGCTTGAGCGTGTGTGAAGTGGGAGTGCGTGCCGGCGGTGTCTGTGGCTGAAACGGGCGTGTGTGAGGCTGCAGAGCCGTGGTATGAGCCAGAGTGAGCTTCATCACCCAAGATAAGTGCGGTTTGGGACGGCTCAGACTTGCTGCTGATGGGCCTGGGCCAGGAGAGCGACAGAGAAGGCGAGGTGGTGAGCTGGGAAGCCGCTTTGTCGGCACCTGGACGTGTCGCGATGAAGTGCCAAAAAGTACTATTTGCGGCTATTGCTCCAAACTTCGGGAGACAAGGCCTACATATTATGACTGCATCCATGAGCCTAGTGCATGAGGGCTGCGGGACGAGACATTTCACGGTCGGTGGCGCCGACAATGACCTCCGTAATGCCCTCGCAATCGGCTCGGATGGGGTCCACC
Source organism: Emiliania huxleyi CCMP1516 (assembly GCF_000372725.1). NCBI lineage: Eukaryota > Haptophyta > Isochrysidales > Noelaerhabdaceae > Emiliania > Emiliania huxleyi. The sequence continues at coordinate 117,846 of NW_005194698.1, forward strand.
GGGGACAATCTCGGAGCCCTCTCCGTGGCATCACGAGCCGGTGTGAGCTTGAAGACCCGAGGTAAGTGCGGTTTGGGACAGCTCAACCTGATACTGATGGGCCTGGGCCAGGAGAGCGACAGAGAAGGCGAGGTGGTGGGCTGAGACTAGGAAATCACTCTTCTTGACTCTTTTATCGCGAACTCGGCTCTCGCG
>NW_005194698.1:118140-143484 GCF_000372725.1 Emiliania huxleyi CCMP1516
CAAGCACAACCCCATCAAAGCACATCCCTGCTCAGAATGGGCAGGGGCTACCACCTGGTGACCCTGGTAGCCTCTGGCTCGCCACTGCACTCGGCTCCTCTGCAGCGGTCTCGGCTCTCGCCACGACAGCACGCCGACGGCAAGCTTAGACGCCCGTCTGGTGGACCTGCTGTGGCCACAGCCGCCCCTGACATGCATCTCGCACCATGACTCGACACCGGGCCCGCTCAGCTTGGTCGTGGCGGCGTGTGTGAAGGATGCGCGGCCGAGCCGCTGGCTGGCGCCGCTTGAGCGTCCGAGATGGCCGCAGCAGAGGCCACGCGTCGCGCCGCCGGCCAAGCCCAGCCTCTCCGCGGTCCAGTCGGTCAAGCTGGCGGGGCCGGCGAAGATTTCGGGGACGTGACCACAACTCGGGCAGCGACAGCGCGCTTGAGCTTAGCTTGTCCGACACGACACCCCTCCAAATCGGGGTCTTTTCAATAGGGCCCACCTTGGCCTTTAACTTCGCTGTTCAGATGGGAAGCGGTGACCCACGGTGATATGGCCGATCATGAAAGAGACGGGCGGAGGGTGAGATATGAAGGAGAGAGTACGTATGTATAGATGTGACGGAGGACGTCTCGTCGAGCCAGACGGTGCTCTCCCTCTCTGCGTCAAACTTCCACTGGTTGTTGGCAAATGCTGCGGAGTGTGCGGGCCGAGGTTTATCCACAACAGTGCTCGGCAGAATGGCGTGAGAATGGCAGGCGCGGAGAGTCTGTCGAGACTCGGGTGCGGATCAACGCAATTTGACTGCGTGCAGGCGCAGCGGCGCGATGCACCGCAGACCCAATACGCCGCTGCTTGCCCTCGCGTGTACGATAAGACTAGGTCATCAGAGTCGACAAAACTGCTAAAAATCTCTCTCTCAGAGTCGAGCATGCGGTCGATGACGTGCTGCGCGAGGCATTTGACGAGGCTCGCCAACTGCTGTCCCCACCAGTGGCTCACGAAGTACAGCGGAGCTTGCCGGCCCTCGGCAATGAGCTCGACGAAGCTTGTGTGCTTGGCGCGTGTTGCTGGCTTGATCACAAAGCGTGACGCGTCATACATTGTCACACTCTCTGTGCTCAGGCGCACGCCCACGAAGTTGGCCCAGGACTCGGCACCGCACCGGCGTTCGATGTGTTTGATGACACGGCAGCTGCGCGACGGTGATCCCACGCTCCGCTTTGTCACTGATGGCATAGCCATCGCCACCAAGGTGCAGGTCATGGGGAAGTCCTCACTTGGAGGCGGCTCAGAGCTCACAAGGCTGCTAGCGTAGAAGCCGGATTGCCACTCTTTGGCGGTTAGCAGGGCATTTGGATCCTTTCCGAGCTCTTTCATGAGCTTGTCAACCACATTTTGGCCAAAGCCCTGATCTGTCAGCACGGTCACCAGCTGTGCTGTGGAAATGCACAGAGCACGGTGTGCATCTGCCTCGGCAAAGATTGCCTGGGGGCTCTGCCATTGAAGCTCCTCGGGTATGCGACCAGCCTGCTCTGCTGGCTCCTGCACTGATGATGAGCCGCCTACTGACGATGCGGCGCCCATCGTCCAGTGTTCAGGGTGGCAAGCTTGTTGCCAACAGTGGGATGACAAGACGATAGTTAACTCAGCGCTAACTCTGAGCTGATGACGAGTGTCATGATCAATCACGTGCAGCATCATCGTGGACGGCCAATCAGCAGATTCGTAAAGTGCCCTTGGAGCACTTGGAGTGCAGTCATTAACCTCACATCCAGGGCCGGGGAGCTGAGAAGCGCACCCAGCGAGCCGGATGATCGGCATCGGGCTACGGGCTAGAGAGCCCTGACCCCTAGCTAGGGGGGGTGCGCATTCGCAGGGCAAGGGCCTTAAAGTAAAAACGGGTCTCCGAGGGTTAGCTCCGCGCTCCAGGTTTCCCCTAGCAGCAGAACGCCCCCTCTACTCGGAGCTAGTAAACACTCGACACGGACTCGACGCCCATCCACACCCGGCACCTCACCACACCGGGCCCCTCTTCGAGGTCTCCCAACTTTCACTCCGGGGCGTCTTCCCCCACCTCTCGGTCCTTCCTCCTGGCCGCATCCCGATAGTTGTGCGATGGGCGCGGGGCCCGACCTCCCCTCCTAGCCTTTTTCGGCTGCGGCCCCGCCGCCGTCTCGTCTTCTCTGCCTGATCCTGTTAGCGACCCTTGCGGTGCCGGTGCCGGTGTGAACGGGCTACTAGCTGACTCCTCGCAACGGGCAGCGTCGGGGTTACCGTGGGCAGCTAACGGGGGCAGCCGAGTTGGCGCCTGGACGCCGCTCGAGGCGACGCCCCTGCGCCCTCCCGGCTTTGCGACCCTCCCGGCTGGCGTACTCCCGGGGAGCAGCCCTCCCGGCTGGCGGTGGGTGCGCGAGGAATCGCAGGCTGGGTCGTGCACTCCGGCAGCCCCTCCTGGCCTCGCCCCTGCCTCCCGCAGCCTGACCGAATCCACGGGTCCACTTGACGGTGTGGTTTCCGACCCCCCCGGGTGGTCCACCCGCCCCACGACTATTATCCTATCTCTCCGGGGGCCCTGTGGGGGGGGAAGGGTGCGTAAGACAGGGCGTGATATGGCGGGGGTGTCGTGCCTGTTTAGTAGTCGCCCCAGCCGCCGCCGCCCTTGCCGCGCCCGCCCCTGCCTCCCTTGCCGCGCCCGCCCCTGCCTGGAAGGAATGAAGGGGTTTTCCGAGCGCAGCCATATGCGCCAGCGTAGGAACTGGCCAAAGCGCAGTACACCGTTCAAAAGTTCGTATCGAGTAGGCATCAAAACATGTCTTGTTTGTTACCTGACGTGCGGTACATCATGAACGCCGAGCCTGCCAAGTTGGCTTATCAGCACGCCGCCTTGAGATACCGTACGGTGTGGCTGACATGAGGCGGACCAGGAGAATACGTGTTCGTGATGCAGTGAAGGCCGGAAGCGTGTCCGTTGACCGTACTAGGTGTACTACTGATACTGTGCATGCGGCTATGTCGTACTATCGACGTAGGCGTCGGCACCTCACGAATCCTGCCTTCCAGCGCTGCCTTGCCGAGGCAGCACTGGCCGTGGAGGTGAGTCGGTCCTGTCGACCGCACATCATCAGCGCATCTCACTACGTTGAGCTTCATCATAGACTCTGATCGCATGACGCGCGAGAGACACAGACTCGCCGACGTCATTGACTGTGTTGCCGCGGCGGCTCAGCACTTGTGCATTGACATTGACCTCAACTGGTCGTCATGGCCACGGCCGATCGATTCCAGTTTTTGCATGTGCGATAGTGCTATGCAAACGATGCTCGATCCGTCGTCAGGGCCATGAGGAGACCTTGGGGTCCCGGTGCTTCTGGTGGGGTCCTGGCGTCCTGGAGGCTGTAGCGTGGAGCGCGCGATTTGTGGACCAGAACATTTGGCCATCCCGCTTGCCCGCGGCGCGCGCGTGCAATCTGTCGCCGGTGCCACGCGCTGTTTGCGCAACCGCATTTCCCGAGCCCGATGCTCTTCATCTCACTCGCGGCCACGGCTGATTGCGGCCCGTTGCCCGAAGGCTCTCTGAACGTCCAAGGCATCCAACCTGTTCGCGAAATTCCGCCGTACCAGATGGACGTCCTTGTGCCTCGTTCGCACAAGGACGGCGTCAGCGGCGCCATCGCCTCCACCAAGATATGGGACAGCAAGAAGACGGCGCTGCTTGCCGCCGCGCTGCCGCAGCTGCACGCACAGCTCGGGCGCAAGCCGGTCCTGCTTGACATCGGCGCCAACCTGGGCTGGTTCACCATGCTCGCCGCCGCCACCGACCACGCGCATGTCATCGCCATTGAGGCCAGCGACAGAAATTCCGCCAGACTGGAGCGCTCTCTCTGCCTGAACGCACACTTCGCGAAGCGTGTCACGCTGCACAAGGTGGGGGTTGGCGCGACGACGGCGGACTGCGCGCTCGTCGCCCGCCGAAGAAACATCGACTCCCCGTCCGCCGTCTGCGGACAGGGCGACCCAGCGCATTTCATGAACTCATGGGGATGGTCACGCGGCTTCAGGGACTACGTCGTGACGGGCACGATGCACATGACGCGCATCGATGACCTCGTCACTTCCCGGGTGGACGTGATCAAGATCGATGTGGAGGGACACGAGCTGGAGGTAACCAAGGGCTGGTCGGCCCTCTTTGATATCTCGCCGCCGCGGCTCGTGCTGACAGAGTATGTGCCCTCGCTCATCGCGGAGAAGTCCAACACCACGCGGCCCCTCGATTACCTCCGGTTTTTTCTGCGGCGAGGATACAGCATGGTCGATGACAAAGGGCACCACATCGCCACCGAAGCGCAGTTGGTGCACTGGAGAGCAGGCTGGATGAATGACTTGGTCATGCGACGCTCGGAGTAGGCTTCGCCTTCTCCTTCCTCAGCTCGGTGACGTGTATCTACTGCCTATCGTGCGCAGGATGTACGTGGTGGGTCACTTGACCAGTGAAGTACTATTCTGGTGAACATCACTGTGTACTGTAGTACCCACACAGAGCCCCGATAACTCCGCTGCGAATACATCGGTAAGTAGTAAAGAGATGTCTCTTGTCTGTCCGTCCGCAAGCTTTCTAGCTTTGTCCTTTCGTTTGTTTTGCCATGTCACCATGAGCATCGCGCCCCAGAGGTGCCATCAGGGGCCAGGCGGGGCTCCGGCCGGCTTTGCCATGTGCGATGTGGCCTGTGTGTGTGTGTCGGTGCGGTGCTCCAAAAGGGAGAAGAGAGAGTCAATCACCGTACCCCGAGGGGAGGGGAGAGGGCTCACTCACAACGCGGCCACATGGCAAAACGCATGCATATGTGCACACGAGCATTGCGCCTACAAAACCCGACCGTGTGAAGTGCGTCTCTCCTTCTGCTCCGCCCAACAAGTGATCAAAGAAAGCGTCGTTATGCGCGGACACCTACAGCGGGGCACCTCGCCCGCAAGCTCGCCTTCTGAGCACCCCTCCCCCTCCCTCGGGTTGCAAAACCCAAAACCACCTGTGTTTTTCAACACCACCATTCAATCTTGAGTTGTCCGGGCGGGTCCAATAATTGGTTCAGTGGTAACATGTCGGGGACAACCCCGGGGCCCTGTGGCTCAATTTTTTCCGTTTGGCGAGCCCCTCAGCGCTCAGGAGAACGGACGGACGGTGGGTCGGACCCATTTTCGGGGCAACCACGGTGGGACCGTGATTCCTAGTACTAGGGTTTTAAGGCTGCGAAAAGCGGCTAGCGCTGCGAAAGTACTTTCGCACCCATTCTGGGCCTAAGGCTAAGCGCTAAAAGACTGTATCTGTGGCTGCGAAAGTGGCCCACATTTGGAGGCAGGCTTTAGGCTACGAAAAAGTGCCCGGGGCCCGTCACCATGACGTGAGTGGTACCGTACTTTTAAGCACACTGGGATAAGCACGGCACATGCTTCCAATGGCGTGCATGGTGGCTGTTGAGAGGTAACACACAATGTTGTTAATCACCCACGGCCGGACGGACCGATGCGTGTGTTGAGCAGAGTGACCCCTCTCGTTTTGCGCGCTCCCCGCCTCCTTGTGACGCCTACATTCGGGACGCCTACTCATATGTCGGAGCCTCCGTGAACGGCCGGTTGGCAGACGTCATGGCCGGCATGTGCGACCCTTAACGCTTAAGAACCAGCGTGCGACCAGAAGGTCGGCTGTGAGGCGAGGCTGAAGGCAGCCCAAAAACTGGTGGATTTGTGTTGCTGACAGTTGTGGGCGATCCCGCGCGAACTGACGCGTGACGGCAGGTAAGCCGGCAGGTGGGGGGCGGGGGTGTGCCGGGTGGATCCCCAAGCGGGCGAGCCGGGCCCGTGCATAGTTCGCGCTCGGGGGGCGCGCGAGCATGGAAAGACGCACCTCCATCGTCCTTGCTTACCGGCGCTTTTCGGCCGTTGGCACCATCGTTGATTGCGCGGGACTGAAATCCCAAATCTGTGAGTCCTTCGGTAAGCGCGGGTTAGCGTGGGTTATCGCCGGGTTAGTGCCCACTAACCCGGCACGGGTTAGCACGGGTCAGAACGGGTTACCATAACCCGGCACTAACCCGGCCCTAACCCGCCCCTAACCCAGCGCTAACCCGTGCGGCTGGGGGGCATACGTCAGCTGGGTTTGCGCCGGGTTAGGGGTGGGTTAGGGCCGGGTTAGTGCAGTGCACCCCGGGTTAGAGCTGGTTGGCGAGATGAAACGGTTGCGGCGGGCACCCGAGCCGACCTCCGCGATGGAGCCTTGGCTGCAGAAGGCCGTGCATGACAAGCTGCTCATTGAATCCCTGCTCTAGAGGGAATTTTCGGTGTATCGCGAATGATCGCCTAATATCGCCTAATATCGCCTAATATCGCCTAATATCGCGCAATATCGCGCAATATCGCGCAATATCGCGCAATATCGCGCAATATTGCTGCATGCGCAGCCCCGCGCAGGGCTCGTCTGTGCGACTGTGCCCAAACCAAGTCGATTTGTACCAAAGTTGGTAGACAGTGCCAAAACCACGGAATCGAAAATGGCGCTTAAATTCGCGCACCTGATGTCCCCACTGCCGCATGGTGCGAACCGCCACTCATGAGAAGGTCTCCGCTGCGCTGCTTTTGCTGTTTGCGTCAATGCAGCAACCCCTCGAGCGCGTCACTATGACTTGACCCCTCTGATAACCGACGTCGCCAACGGCAAGCCTGCGTCCGTGTTGCATATGCTCTCCAGTCATGTTTGCATTGCGGTGGATGCCAATTCGAGCTACTTGAGCAATCATGCACAATCAATGCGCCGAAGAGAGCGAGACGCTGATTCTTTGCACCGGGTCAGCAGGCAGGCAGTGCAAGCTCAAGTGGTCGCAGCACTGGTCATTCGCGATGCGGTAGGCGATGCGATCAACCGTCCGCAAGCAGCGGTGAAGCCTGGTCCATGGCCGGGCAGGCGCGCCGCAGGCGAAGCGCTCTCGCGGGGCCTTGCGTCGTCCCACCTCGAGCCCTCGGGAGTAGTCGGTCAGCTGGGCAAAGCTGCACATGTGGCCGCCGACGGCCCCATATAGCATGATAGTGCCGTCGACCTCCTGTTGTCCAGCACGGTAGCGGTTCACGCCGTCGACGAGTTGGAACTGTGTGGACCGCCACGGCGCCGGCTGTGGTGTGGGCGACGGTTCTGCGGGCGGCAGTGCTGTCGCCGTGCACTTGTGCCGGGACCGCTTCTTCTTCTTCTGACTATTGCCGTGGTTGCTGCTGTCGCTGCTCATGTGCAAGCCGCGAGGTGTGTAGCCAGCCAGATCCAGCTGCGCAACGCGAGCGGAGCGAGCGAAGCGCCAGGACGAAGCGCACGGCGCCCGTCCCTTTGTAACGCTTCACGCGCGTCGCTGAGGCGTGCTGTGAAGGGCTCGCGTGATCGCGAGCATCGCACAACACCGCCATTTATCGCATTTTATCGCCAAATATCGCGCGGTATCGCGGTTGCGATATTGTGAAAAATTTCCTCTAGGGCAGGGCTCATTGAGAAGAGCACCCGCGTGCGCAGTTCGGACGGGTCCAAGGTTGCTAAGGCCGTCGGCTACACGTGCGCCAAAGACTCGTGCGGCATGCTCTTTCCGCTCGGTGTATCGAAGCAACAGTACAATCGTCACTTGAGGGAAGCGGCGGCACATCGCACGAGCAACTTTGCCTTTGGCACGAGCGTGCCAGCTCGTAGCGCTGCGTCTTCATCCTCCAACGGGCAGCGACCGGCTGAGTTTCGTCCCCGGCCTTCGCCGGCACAAATCTTTGCGGCGTTGAACGCCAAGGCTGCCGCGGCAGTGGCTGCCAAGGCGGCATCAGCTGCCGAAGATAGCACCAGGCCGAGCGCGCTCGCGCGCCGCTGCACGCGGCTGCCGCGGCCGCCATCTGTGCCAAGGCGACCGACGCTGCCGAGGAGAGCAGGCGGGCCGAGCTCGCTCGCGCGCCGCTAGCATTTGAGCACTGGATAGGGTCGATCGATTCCGCATGGTACGGGACCCCTCCCTCCGATCGTCTCGCCCTCCCTCACTGGTGTGTTCATTGGGGGCGAGAAACTCGCGGTTTGGCACTTCTGTTACATATTCTGTTAACAGGCATGTTGTTGGTAACTTGTTCAAGTTACTTGGAATCGCCGCATTTGTGTATGAACAAACTTGCCGCGCATCAGAGACGTGCAACCGCCGCAGTCAACTTGCTTCCTTCGCCGTCGGCTGCGCGATGGCGCCGCCCCATGATGACGTCGACTGTCCGCCTACAGCCGAGACAGGCACCACGGCAAGGCGGAAGGAGCGGCGCCGCCAGCGCCAGCGGCGGGAGCAACGCGCCATTGATGCCGCCTTGGCGGCGGATCGAGCTGCCAGACCAGGGTGGGTGCGCCGGACGGCCCGCCCAGAGCCGTGGCGCGTGCTGCTCGATGGCACGGTGCAGTTCAAGATGCGCCAGTGGCACGGCACGTGGAGGTGGCTAGTCCACGAAGACTCGGGCTCAGAGACAGAAGGCATGACCACCGAGGTCGCGGATGAGCACTCGGTGTACATCGAAAGCCTGGGCGGCCGGTACGTCTGGGATGAAGATCGCTCGTGCTGGAAGTGGACCGTATACGTCGACTAGAGCACGTCCCTCCTCTGCTCCGTGCGCGCCTGACGCCCAGTCGACACACCTCCCGGTGTGCCCATGGCCTCCGCTGCAGTGGCAGTGCGGGCTGCAGGGGGCCCGGCCCTCAACGTGTGCCAGTGATGGCCCTAGGGAGGAGTGCGCTGAGGGCGGTACATTATAGATCCTGTGGCATGAGACTGTCCCGCTCGCCATGCGCCCGCGGCTGTGGTGTGGCGAGTGAGTGAACACACGAGAGAGGGGCATAACGAGCCGTAGAGCTCTAACCCGAACCTAACCCGAGACTAACCCGGCGCTAACCCGCGCTGCTCGGGGGGCATACGTTAGGACGGGTTATCGCTGGGTTAGCGCCGGGTTAGCGCCGGGTTAGTGCCGGGTTATGGTAACCCATTCTGACCCGTGCTAACCCGTGCCGGGTTAGTGAGCACTAACCCGCGCTAACCCGCGCTTACCGAAGGACTCACAAATCTCTCAGCTCGAAGCGGGAATTTATTTGTTTGGGGGGTGTTCGACACTTGGAGCACTTGGAGTGCAGTCGGTAGCACATCACAGGCGCCCAGCCGCCGCCGCCTGGCGCACACATAATGCTCCCGCTGCTGCTCACCTCCCTCACGTCGCTGCTGTCAGCCTGGCGGCCGGTGCCGTCGCGCGGCGCTCGCTCTGCGCCGGCGGCGCTCAGCGTGCGCACCGCCTACGCGCGGAGCGTGACGCTCGCCAAGCCGCTCGGCATCGTGCTCGAGGAGCGCGACGGCGGCGGGGTGCGCTTCGACTCCTTCCAGGAGGGCGGCGCCGCCGCCGAGCAGGCCGCCGCGCTGGACATCGCTCCCGGCGACCGCCTCCTGGCGGTGGAGGGCGTCGACGTATCGCGGCGGGGCTTTGACGCGGTGATGGCCCTCCTCGTCGACGCCCCCTCGCCGCTGCGCCTCACCGTCGACGACGGGCTCGACACGCTCGACATCACGCCCAACCTCGCAAAGTCGCTCTCCGCCGACGACGCGGCCGCCGCCGACCAGACAGTGCGCGTAGCGGTGCGCGAGACGCGGCGCATCGTCGGCGCGAGCGGCGAGCTGCAGGCGAGCCTCGGCTCGCTGCTCCGCGTCGAGATTGTGCTCGGCGCGGGCGTGCGGCCGGACGGGCGCTGCCTCGTCCGCTTCTTCGGCATCTTCACCACCGACGGCGGCGCGTCGACCTACTCGTGCAACCTGAGCGCGACGGGGCGGAGGAGGGAGGACGGCAGCACCGAGATCCTGGCGCTGTCGGCGGCCAAGGACGAGGGGTGGGGGCAGACCATCGACTTGCGGAGGGACGCGGGGAGCTGACACGACACAGCCCCCTCTCTGAGTCGTCTCCGAGCGGTCGCGGCCTGTGTGTACGTTGTGTATCCACCGTAAATTAGTGTGTTCGGTTTGCATGTGCATAAACAAGTGCATCATCAAACTTCAAAGGATCGACATGCACATGTACATCTGCATGTCCCTACCGTGTCGCGCAGCCGCACACGTGCTCTCCGACCACATCGCAGAGCCAGAGCCGGGCGCCGCGAGAGAGCGCAGGGGGGCAGCGTGTGGGTGCGCTTACACGTGATGGAGCCGGGATGCATCCCACAGGGCAACCAAGAGTGAGCCGATCTCGATCGCTGTCTATCCCGGCCACCAGCTCCTGGGCTAGGCTCATGAGCGAGGCCGCGCCGCCCGGGAGTCTGAGGCTACTAGAGGAAGGGGCGTTGGCTGGCTGTGGTGTGCCGTGCATCGCCCGCCCCTATCGGCTCTCACGGGCTGTTTGCGCCCGACTCCGGCGTGCCGATCTTGTCCATCGCGGCCGTCAGCTGAGCCTCGATCTCGGGGGTCGTGTCGCCCCACCCGCCAGCGAACTTGGCCTCCCAAGACGGGCGGCGCTTGAGGGGAGCCTTTGCGCCCTGCGCGGCGACCACGGTGGTGGGCTCCGCCGTCGCCCAGATGCCGACCGCCAGCAGGGCGGCGGAGCCGGCGAGCGGGACCTGAGCAGAGGAGGAGATTGTGGGGTGGAGGAAATTAGGGTGGCGTCTCGCGGCGGGTTGCGGGGTGAAGAGTAGGGTGGGCTCTCGCGGCGCTGGGGGACGGGCGATGGGCCTGGATATCGGGGTTCTTGAGCGCGGCGACAGCCTGGCGGAACATCTCACCTATCGGTGGGGGTCGGGCGCTGGGTAAGCGGGAGGGACCAGCGTCCATGTCTCTCATCGCCTTGCCTTTGTGATTGCTGAGTGTGTACTTGTTACGTGAAAACCCGCTGGGACCCGGACGCCAGCACACACGGCTAGATTTCATAGATTTCATGGCTGAGTGCGTGATGGTTAGTCAGCGAAGAGTTTTTATTTTCCTTTCGTCTCTGAGCACATCATCTACACCCTCCCTCAGGTTGGGCGTCGGCGTGATCAATCAACACATGGAGGCGGAGGCGGCACAACGAGGCGCCGCCCTTTTGGCCGAGACTGGTTTTCTCATGTCAAAGTTGAAGCCGCGGTTGCCCATGTCAACAGGCGAGTACGTCGGCGCCCCGCTACGCAGCGCGCCGCTCTCCAACCTCACGCCGCCGCTCACGAGCGCCGTCGCTACCAACTCGCTCATCCGGGCGCCGACACACCGCGCCGCGATCCACGACCTGCTCAACCGGCCGTCCTCGTCACGCGCGGCACTCGTTGTGCACTGGGTGAGCAAAAGAATTCTCCACCACGTTGGGAGAGAAGCGACTAGCACATCAAGAGTGACGGACCCGACGGGCGCACAGTAGGATCCGAGCCTGCCCACGTGCCGCTGTGATGACGCCTTTTGAGAGAGGACCCCCTGTTGCGTGTAGCTCATCCTCGGCGCGATCCTCGTCTCCACCCTCTGCTTTGTCCTCCAATCCGAGCCGGCGATGGCGTCGTGGCCCGGCTGGCGGCTCATCGACGCGCTGGTCGCTGTCGGCTTCACGGCAGAGTACATCACTCGCATCATCGTCGCCCCCGACGGGCGTGGCGACGAGGCGGCGGAGGAGGACGGGCGGAGGCCGCAGCCCGCGCCCTCCCCAACTGGGCGGTTGCCGGCTCATTCCGATGACCTGCCCGTGGCCACACCCTATAGGCAGCCGCCTCCCGCGTCCGCCTGCCAGGCGAGCTGCAGCCTTACGAGGCGAGGCGCGAGGAGTCACTTCTCATTGAGCCCTCTCCTCCACTCTCCATGGGTGGCAGGCGCGGCTGCGCCTCGCCAAGCAGCCGATGATGGTCATCGACCTCGCGGCGATCCTCCCCTTCTGGATCGGCCTCGTCCTCTTCTTCCTCCCGCAGGCACGCCCGAGACGCGTCCGAGACACTCCGAGGCACTTCCGAGACTCCTCCGAGGCACCTCCCACCGCCCACCAGGCCCTCCCCGCGATGGCCCGCGGTCTCCGCCCAGCGAGCAGTGCACACTCCTTAGTTCGCCAGCCCGCCAGGCTTTCCTGGCGATGGTCCGCGTGCTGCGCCTCGTCTAACCCTAACCCTAACCCTAACCCTAACCCTAGGCTTTCCTGGCGATGGTCCGCGTGCTGCGCCTCGTCCGCATCCTTCGGCTGCTCCGCTTCGCAAAAGAGTCCTCCGAGCTGCAGGCCCGAGATCCGCCGAGATCAGGCCAGATCCGCCGAGATCAGGCCAGATCCGCCGAGTTCAGGACAGATCAGGACAGATCAGGACAGATCAGGCGAGATCAGGCGAGAGGTTGGCGCGTCCGCCGCTGCTTCCCGGCTGCATCGCGGCTACCTCTCGGCTACCCCTCGCCCGCCTCCCCGCCTCTCGCAAGGCCCTCGCCGCGTGCGTCCGCCGCTGCTTGCCCGCGCTGCGGCTGCTTCTCTTCTTCCTCATGCTGCAGAACCTGGTCCTGGGAGGGTTCGTCTTCCACGCGGAGGCGCGGGTACGATCTCGGCGCATCTCGGCCCGCCTGTTCTCATCTCGTCTCGGCTACGCGTTGCGCTTTCCGAGACGCTTCCGAGACGCTTCCGAGACGCTTCCGAGACATTTCCGAGACGCTTCCGAGACATTTCCGAGACGCTTCCGAGACATTTCCGAGACGCTTCCGAGACGCTACCGAGACATTTCCGAGACAGAGCGCCTTCTGTCAAGAGGACAGCGTACCGCGATCCTCGCCGTCAGGCGGGCGCCTTCGTGGCGGGCGGCTCGCCCGGCGGCGGCGTGTGGGTGGGCGGGCCGGGGCGGTACGGCGTGCGAGTCTCCCCCCCCCCCCCCCCAGCTGGCGACTCGTGAGTAGGTGGCCGGGGCGGAGTGCGAGGGCCGCGTCGAGCCAGGCGGGGAGGAGGAGGAGGAAGGGGAGTGCCGCTTGGCGCCCTTCCAGTCGGTGCACCTCGGCCGCACCTCGGCCGCACCTCGGCCGCACCTCGGCCGCACCTCGGCCGCACCTCGGCCGCACCTCGGCCGCACCTCGGCTGCACCTCGGCCGCACCTCGGCTGCAGGTGCGTGACGGGATTTGGTGGGCGCTGGTCACGGTGACGACGGTGGGGTATGGCGAGCTGAAGCCGAGATGTGCCCGAGATGTGCCCGAGATGTGCCCGAGAGTAGTAAGGCTGGCGGACTGGACTGGCTGAGCGCAGGCGATCTCGTGCCTCTCTCGACGGCGGGCCGGCTCGTGGGGGCGATGGCGATGCTGACCGGCGTGGTCGGCCTCTCCTCCATCATCTCGATCATGACTCAGGAGAGGGCTCGCACGGCTCCTTCCCAGGACACTTCCCGGACACTTCCCGGACACCGCGGCGACACGGCCGTCCAGACGCCTCGCCGCCCCCCCACACACCACCCCGCGGCAGAGAGCACGGCAGAGAGACCGCTCGTGGTTGACTCGGCTCACCCACCCTTGCTTGGCGGCTACTTCGCAGGAGATGGGCTGCTGCCGCGACCCAGAGACCGGCCGCTTCTCGCACCGCCCCTCCGCCACGCCGCCGTCGGTAGTAGGACTGGCGGGTCCAACCCGCTCCTCCTCGCCCCGTCCCGGACCCTTCTCGGAGCCCTTGCCCGTAGGCGCGCGCCAACGGGTCTACCCCGCCCCTCCTCGCCGCGACCATTCCGCCAACCAGCTGCGGCGGCGGCGGCGGCGACGGGGGCGGTGCGGCGCAGCTCCACGCGCTTGAGCAGCGGCGAGCGCGGCTCGAGCGGCTCCCCCGTAGGAAGTCGGTCCGAGGGAGCACGGCGGACTTTGCTTGCCGATAGGCTAGCGCGGCTCGAGCAGCTCCTCACTTCGGTCGACAGGCGGCTGCAGGACGCCGCTGCAGCCAGCCAGGAGCAGGACCTCCCCGCGGCCGCGGCGGCCAGCGCCGCTCGGCCCCCGCCAACAGCGGCGGAGGCGGCGGCGGAGGCCGCGTTCCCCACCGCTCACTTGCCGGTAGATCAGTTTTAAGGTTCGGGGCGGCGACGACCGCGGACGACATGGCGTCAAAGTTTTAGCACGAAAGGAATCGGAGAGCCAGAGGCGCGCGCGCCGGAGGCCGAGGCGCCGGCAAGCGCAGGGCTCGCGGGTAGAGTAGGAATTCATAAGGAGACAGGAGAGGGAAAGGTGGGTTAAGACATTCCGTTAGCGGGAGTTCGCGCTACGCAGCGGTGCTGGCTGCTGGGCTGGAGCCTCCACGGTGGAGCTGGCGGCAGCTGCGCGGGACCCGCGGGCCGACATACACACGGTCGAAATTTTCTTCTAATACGCGCGAGTGGTGAAACTGGTATTCTTCTACTGTTAGCGCCAGTGCGCGCCAGTCCCGTGCCCAGTGTCGGAGGAAGAGTTAGTTCGAAAATTCTTCTACCCGGGTCGAACCTGTGTGTCGGCGAGAGAGCACTTGGAGCACTTGGAGTGCAGTCGGTAACCTCACATCCACGATCCAGGGCCGAGGTGCGAGGTCCGAGGAGCTAAGAAGCTCACCCCGCGGGCCGGATGATCGGGATCGGGTTGCGGGCTAGAGAGCCCTAGCCCCGGGGGTGCGCGGGTTCTGTTTGTTGAGCACTTGGAGCACCTTGCCACTGCGGGACGCGGCCACGAAAGGTGTGCAGACCCCAGTTCCGGCGGACGCAGCGAGCGTCGGGACTCCGTCCCAGCAAACGAAGTCTTCCTCGTGGGCTCCACGGCCCGGATCGCGAGCTCGATCGATACGCGACGCGCTCGGCCTCCGCTGGCGGCTGCCGCAAGAGCGGCTGGCTCACGGCAGCGTCTCGCCGGTTGCCGGATAGGAGAGTACAGAACGTCTGGAGTGTAACTGTGTACGTGAGATCGGTTTTGATAACAAGCACGGTCGATCCGTCAAAGCGATACACTCGTTCCTATCTCGCTGGAGGGCTGGCACGGAGCTCTGTGCCGACAAACAGGAAGAGCCGAGCGGCAAGAAGGGCTCGATGGGGAGCGAGAAGCGTCAGAAGAGCTTGAGGTGTAACCTGAAGTCCGTCGTGACGCTCTTGTTTCCGCCCAGGTTTGACCGCGCAGCTTCCAAAACTCGACGATATCTTCCGGAAAGACTGAACATCCCGCAGAGCGGCAGCATGAGAGGCGCAGAGAGGCTGCGAGTGCTCGACGAGTCTTGCGAGCTGCGCGTTCAAACCTGGGGGGAACCGACCGCATCAGGGTGGACTTCCGAAACCTCCGTGAGCACGTTTGACGGTTCTCGCTCCCCATCGAGCCCTTCTTGCCGCTCGGCTCTTCCTGTTTGTCGGCACAGAGCTCCGTGCCAGCCCTCCAGCGAGATAGGAACGAGTGTATCGCTTTGACGGATCGACCGTGCTTGTTATCAAAACCGATCTCACGTACACAGTTACACTCCAGACGTTCTGTACTCTCCTATCCGGCAACCGGCGAGACGCTGCCGTGAGCCAGCCGCTCTTGCGGCAGCCGCCAGCGGAGGCCGAGCGCGTCGCGTGAGTTGAAATCGATGTGGCGAGTCGACCGCCAGTCCGCACGATGGCACTGCGACCGCGGCGGCTGCCGGCGAGGGCAGCAGCGGCGCGCGCGAGGCGGCACGTAATCGGGTCCGAAGTCCGGACCCGATTTGGGGTCTACACACCTTTTCCCCCAGAGGCTTAGTCTGCTTTTTGTGTGCACTCAATCTTCTCTCTTCTGCCCTCAGATCTAGGCATCCCTGAGGGTGGCCTGGACCGTCAGGCAAATATCCTAAGCCAAATATCCTGAGATTATGTCCTGAGACCAATCCTGAGAAAATATCCTGAGAAAATTTCCTAAGCCAATTTCCTGAGCCAAATATCCTGAGACCATATCCTGAGGCAAATATCCTGAGACCATATCCTAAGTTAAATATCTAAGGGAATATCCTAAGCCAAATATCCTGAGACAATTTGCTAAGCCAAATATCCTAAGACAATATCCTGAGACAATATTCTTAGCCAAATATCTAAGACAAGATATATTCTTAGCCGAATATCTAAGACAATATTCTAAGACAATATCCTGAGACAATATTCTTAGCCAAATATCTAAGACAATATTATCTAAGACAATATTCTAAGACAATATCCTGAGACAATATTCTTAGCCAAATATCTAAGACAATATTCTAAGAATATCCTGAGACAATATTCTTAGCCAAATATCTAAGACAATATTCTAAGACAATATCCTGAGACAATATTCTTAGCCAAATATCTAAGACAATATTCTAAGACAATATCCTGAGACAATATTCTTAGCCAATATTCTGAGACAAATATCCTTAGCGATTGATCTTGGAGAGTCGCCTTAGAAATTATCCTAGAAATATCCTTAGAAAATATCCTTAGAAATATCCTTAGAAATTTTCCTTAGAATTCTCCTTAGGAAATATCCTTAGAGATTACCCTGAGGAATACCCCTTAGGGAATATCTAAGGGTTATACTTAGGAGTCGATTTCGGCGTCGAAAAATGGCGGAAGGAGCACGTGGGCACTAGTTATGGACGAAAGTGCAATTTGTTCACAGCATGTAGATGTGAATGCGTTCCCAGTACCATTTGGGGCAAGTCTCAAGCGATGGTGCCAGAATCAGACCTCATCTTCACGCCAGTGATGCGGTTGATCACGCGAGTCGATCGACACGTCTTCGCCGCTCTTTCACCGACGCCCACAGCGCCAGCCAGTGTCGCGACGTGCCGCTGCCAAGAACGACACTGTGCTCTGAGGATTCGCCGCACATCGAAGGAATCAGAAGCGCGCCTTCGTGGATCTTTGTGTGTCGGGACAGGCGCTGAGGTTTGTGTCTCCTCTCGTCATCCTCCGCTGGCGTTTCGACACTGTGACAGCGGCAGCGCTGTGGCTTTGACGCTTCGGCTGCTTGCAATCGCAGCCACCGCACTCCCGTCGCTGCCTTCCTGTTGCCTGCAGTGGCACGCTGCGGAGTCTCCCTGTCTCGGCAGTACTGGTCGGCGTCTTGTCCTGTCGTCACCCTCGCGTCGCCGCCGTGGTCCGGCGCGGCGGTCATCCGGACAGAGTGTATCCCTCAGTGAGCCGACTCGCGACCCGCACTGCATGAGGGCAAGAAAAGCCGAGCCGTGCCACCGTCCTGCTCCCCCCTTTTGCATGTCTTTTTACGTGAGAGCATTCTGCTAAAAAAGAGGTAAACCAGAGTACTCTCCACTCTTCGCTACTACCTACCACTCCTTGACGGCCTGCTCAAGGAGAGGCTTGATCTCATCTGCCCACCTGGGTGCGAGCTCCTTCCAAGTTGACCGCGCGAACTCATAGCACTCCTGTGCGGTTCGCCCTCCATCCTCGAAACCGGCCGGGGCACCGTTGAACATCTTGGTCTGCTCGTTCCCCCCCCCCGCGGCACGTTTGTTGCCGGTCTGTTTTCCAGTCTGTTTGGACAGGTAGCGCTGCGTGTACGCTTGCTTCTCCGCCTTTGACATGATGACCATGTGCGTGTGTGAGTTGACCTCTGCCGCGGTGTTGAGTGGGCGCCGAAGCAGCCCGCATGACGCATTGTGACCCTGCAGCTGGTCCTGCATGCCATGGAGGTACGAACCCAACACAACTCCTTCCGGCGTGTCCTCCGTCTTCTTGACCGTTCGCGGATGCCACTGCTCGTCCTGATTGTGGAGCTCGAACTCAACCGCCGGAGACAAGGTGAATGTGACCTCTGGGGCGAGCTCCGTGCCGCACCTGTGGAGGTCTCCGTCGCGCCTCCTCAGTTGCAGCGCCATCGTCAAGACTCGGGGGTGGCCAACCGTCATTGTGCTGATGGGGGCAGCGTCCTGCGAGTTTCGCTGCCCTCCCACCACATCCTGGTGCAAGCCGAGTGTGGAGCCGCACTTGTCCCCGCCCTGCCTGCTCGGCGGGTGTGGTAGGTTGAGTCGGCAATAGACGCAGTACGACTTGCCCAGGTAGCACAGCACAATGCACGAGTTGAAGCGGTCGTCCTGCAGAATGTGCTCGATGCGGTCAGGGTATGGGAAGATCCGGAAGCGGTCTGGCTGGCGTCCAATGGAGAACTTGCCGCTGCACCACTCGTATGCCCACATCAACGCAAATGTGCAGTTGCACACGTCGCATTGCCACTCTCGCCCCACGCAGTACTTGCATCCTGTGCACCCCTTCCCGAGCGAGCCAGGGCAGTGCTCACCCCTGTCGCTGACGCCATCCCAGCAGCCGACGCAGGTGCGTGTCGGCAGCTGATCTGACGGCACATGCGCCAACGGTACCTTTGCCTCTGGTGCCGTGTAGCTGAGCTGCGCCAGAACCAGCTTAGTGTTGTGAAAGTGTTCCGGCTTTGGGAAGTTGTGTTGCGGCGCCGTGATGTCGAGATCAGCTGGGTTTGCCAATAGGCGGTCTCGCACGAGTCCCTCCACATACTCACGGAGGGCCGTAAGGTTGTCCGCAGAGAGGGTGCTCGTCTTGACGTCCGACCGGCGTGGGACGGGTGCCTGTTGACACGCGTCGAAGACGCGCGCCTTGAACGGCGCCTTCCGAGAAGTGGACGCACTGGCAAGCTCGGCCACGGGACAGACCTGTCGAACCAGTGGGAGCCCAAGAAGGTTGAGGCCCTAGCTAGCAAGCGTGTCGTCGCTGTGTCGGCGGGATATTGCCACAGTCTCGCCCTCATCGCCGACGGCGTCGTCTTCTCATGGGGCGAGGGAGAGTCCGGCTGCCTCGGCCACGGAACCAACGAAACCGATCGAGGCCCGGCAAGATCGAGGCCCTGGAAGGGCAGCATGTCATTGCTGTGTCGGCTGGACGCTCCTACAGCCTCGCCGTCACCGCCAACGGCGCTCTCTGGAGCTGGGGCGATGCATGCTTCGGCAGCTTGGGCCACAACGACCACCTGAACCACCTGCTGCCAAAGAAGATAGACGCGTTGGCTGGCCATCGCGTCGTCGCTGTGTCGGCTGGGCTACACCACAACCTCGCCCTTACTGCCGACGGCACCGTCTGGAGCTGCGGCGGTGGCTACTTCGGCCAGTTGGGCCACGGCGACGGTCAGTGCCATCCACAGCCCAAGAAGGTCGAAGCCTTGGCAGGGCAGCGCGTCGTCGCCGTTTCGGCGGGATCCGAACACAGCCTCACTGTCACCGCCAACGGCGCCGTCTTCACCTGGGGCGGCGGCATGTACGGCTGCCTCGGCCACGGGGATGGCATTGCGAACGCTCTGCTTCCCAAGAAGGTCGAGTCCTTGGAGCTGTGATCTGTGCAAGCGTGATCGGTTGATAACCGTCACGTGTGTGCAACTCCTCTCACTAGCGCTTTTTCGAGACCTTGACGTTCAGACAACCGACACGGACACGTGTGTGCAACTCCTCTGACTAGTTCTTTTCACAGACCTTAGACAGCAGGGAAGAGTCGATGTGCAAAAAGAGACGCCTTACTGCGGTCGCCACGCCCGCGCACTTGAGCCAGCTAGTGGGAGTACCTCACATCCGGGCTAAGAAGCGCGCGCAGCCGGTACTCGAATAGTCTCTGTTCGCGCCCGCTGTCGTGCCGCGCTGGGTGCCGGAAAGGGCCTCCAAATGCGCCCCCCCGCGCCCGCAGCCCCCGGCCAGTATTCGCCCGTCTACTCCGCCTACCTCGGCTGCTTCGGGTGCCACACCACTCTCGTCGTCCCGAGCGGTGCGCCGAGCGTGGTGTGCGGCCGCTGTGGTGCATATAACCAGGTTCCCGGCGTGCAGTCGGTGATGGGGCCCGCGATGGGGCCCTCACCGATGATGTACCCTCCCCCCGCCATGCCGCCGCACTTTGGCATCTCGCCGATGGGACCTCTGATGGGCCCGATGATGGGGCCGCACATGGGCCCTCCTTCCATGGCTGCGCTCCCGCCTGGCGCGATGCCGCTCTACGACGGGCGAGGGATGCTCCACGGCTTTCTCCGGCCGAACGGGCGAGGGATGATGCACGCGGACAGCGCCTACGGGGCTCAGGGGGCGGCGGCGGTGTCCGCTGCCGCCGCGATGGGCGTGCCGCCCTCCCCCATCCTCCCCGCCCTCGCCGAGCTGTGCGCGGCGGAGCCGGGGACCAAGGCGCGGGCCAAGGCGAAGCGTCAGCTGGCCGAAGTGTACGGCGTGAAGCCAAAGACTATGGTGGAGGCGGCGACGCGGATTCAGCGCCGCTGGCGCGACGGCGCCGCCGCGAGCTTCTCCGACCTGGCTGCGCTCGTGGACGAGAGGCAGGAGGCACAGGAGAAGGCGGACAAGGCGCAGGAGAAGGCGCAGCGGAAGGAGCACGGGCGGTCGGAGAGGGCGGTGGCGGCCCAGCTGGCGGCCAAGCTGCACGGAGGGCGTTTGCACCGCCAGCTGGTCGACAAGCTGCGCGCCGGCGAAGAGCAAGGCCTCGCCGCCGGCAGGCTGATCGCAGACACGGCTCTGAGGAGCCTCTGCGTGGCGGCGGCGAAGGAGAGTGGGATCGGCTACGTCAGCCCGGCGCTGGTGCTCGAGCGTCTGCCCGGCATCCGGCAGGAGCGCGGTCTCTATGTGTACGCGCCCGAGGGCGCGCCCGAGCGTGCGCCCGAGGCGGGCGGCGCGGGGGCAGACGGGGCGGCGGAGTCGGAGGCGGAGGAGGAGGGAGAGGAGGGGAAGGAGAGGACCTCCTTCCTCTCCCAGGCGGCCGCCGCGAGGATGGCAGCTGCGGCGGCGGCCGGCGCCTCCGCCGGCCCCTCCGCCACCGCCGCCTCCGCTCCAGCCGAGGCGCACAGCAGCTCGAGGCCGGCCGGCAGCTCGGGCGTCGCCTCTGCTTGGCTCACCCAGCGGCAGGCAGCAGCAGCAGCAGCAGCAGCAGCAGCAGCAGCAGCAGCAGCAGCAGCAGCAGCAGCAGCGCCCCCTTCGACGACGCGGGCCGCCGTGCCCTCGTTCGCCTCTGTGGCCGCTCGCAGCGGACGGGAGGGCAGGGCTCCTGTCTCCGCCTCCGCCTCCGCCTCCGCCTCCGCCTCCGCCTCCGCCTCCGCCTCGTCGGCGGGCCCCGCTCGCAGCTGCGGGCGTCAGGCGTCGGACGCCTCGTGCCACACCTCGAGCTCCTCCTCCAAAAAGCTCTCGATTTGGTTCCAGCGGCCAGCGGAGTCGGAGTGCGCGCGGGTGCCCAGGTGGGGAGTGCGGCTGACTGGCGCCTGCGACACGCATCATCGCCGCCTGCGAACCTTCTCGGAACCTGCTCGGACCCCCTCCCGTAGGCGCCGTCGACACACACCCTCGCGTCTCGGAGGCGCTTGCCGGGGCAGGGACCGCCGTCGGCAAGGCGAGGACTCTTCTCGGAAGCTCCTCGGAACCTTCCTGCAGGTGCTGCCGGGCGGGCTCGCCGAGGGAAGGCTCCGCGCCGCAGACACGGTCCTCGCGCCTCTGGACGGCCACGCGTACCCCCCGGGGCACGTGTGTCCACGACGCGTCCACGGCACCCCCCCCCCCCCCCACCAGGTCCTCGCCGTCAACGGTACGCCCGTGTGGGGCCACAAGGCGGCGACCGAGGCAGCGAGCGGCGAGGCGAGGGGCTCGCCCCCCGGAGCGCCCCTCCCCGCCTGAGCCTTCGCGGATGCCCCTTCTCCAGGCGCTGCGCGATGCGTGTGGCCTCATCGAGGTCGAGGTCTTGCGGGGCGCAGATTTGGCCGGCAGAGGGGCGCGAGGCGCGGGAGGAGGGGGAACCGCGGGCCCCGCCGGGACGGAGCCGCCGCCTCGCACCGCCTCCTCCACCGCCTCCGCCGCGCCGCGCCCCTTTATTCCCAGCGACGCTGGCACGATCATAGCTCGGCTCGAAGCGCTCGAGGAGTACGTTGAGTCGAGCGGAGGGGCGGCCGGCGGGCGGGCGGCGAGCGGGGGCATCTTTGGGCGGGTCGTCGCCGTCGAGGGTGCCGTGCAGGCGCTTCTCGAGACGCGCGGCGTCACCCCCTCCGCCGCAGCCTCCGCCTCCCACCCGCCCGCGCAGCTGCCGGAGAAGGTTGCACGGCTAGAGCAGCTCCTCGCGGCGCACACTGTTCCCGCCACGGCGCCCGCCTCCGCCGCTGCAGCCGCCGCAGCTACCCCCGTCGCCGTTGCCTCCACCGCCGTCGCCGCCGCCGCCGAGAAGGAGCTGCCGCTGCTGGTCAAGGTGGAGACGATCCGCTCGGCGCTCTCCCTCCCGAAAGGGACGCTGGTCGCGATGCTCCAGGCCGCGCACAACACCCTCTCTCTCGAACCCGACGGCGGGCTCCTCAGCCAAGCCAACCGGCTGCTGCGAGTCCTGCACGAGGCTGGCCGCCTCCCCCCCCTCTCGTCTGCGTGAGCCGCCACGGCTTGCGTGTTTAGATTTTTTCTCTTTCAAATCAAAGGCACGTGTTCAAACGAGAGAGAGATAGAGAGCATAGAGAGCCGTCGAGTGTCAGGAACTTACGCGTTAGAGGGAGCGGACCGTGAGTTGAGGAAATCGGAGGACGCGACCCACTTCGCCACAGACGGTCCCGCGCCTCGCCGCTATGACGGCGACACGGCCGCAGCTCGTGTGCGTGTCGCCGTCTTTGTCCGGAGTGAATACTCCAACGCGCTCGTCGGTGACGGTGTCCTCCAACCTGCGCCGCGCTCGGCGAACCTCGACAGCGCTTTCGGTGGCATGCAGCTCTTTGCGCCTGAAGCTTGGAGAGCAGCTCCTCTGCTGCTCACACACTCTGCACAGTTGCCACAGCTGTGACAGCGATGGGCTCGCCCTCACTGGCCCTCAGTCACTTGTGCTGCGGCTCGTTGTGTGAGCGACACTGCTCGGCGACTGCCGGCACACTGTGAGACCATGGGTGTGAGGTTAAACCACGCTACCAGCGCTTGGTCACATCGGCCCCGAGGTCAGATCCTTCTACTCTGTTGATGACAACACTTGTCTACTCGCTGGAGCCGAGCAGGAGGGCCCGGCGCACAACCCCTGGTCAACTCAGGGTCCACACCCCGTACGGCTCTAAGTCTAACGCTTAAAAACGGTAAAGACACCTCAGAACTGCGGTGAGATGCAGATGGCCCCACCCCGATAACATATCACCTCGGCCGATACTTGTCGCTGGAAGGTGCTATACAGCGCCCCGTGGTATATCACTTGGGGGTGATACCATATCGGCGCCGCTACCAAGTACCATAACGCCTGGTGGTGCTACATATCGGTCAGTGCTACCCATATCGCTGCGGGGGCGATCTGAGCCCCGCCTGGTGTCGAGGTGTCGAGGCCCGGTGTCGAGGGTGTCGAGCTGCTGTCGAGGGATAGAGGTGTCGAGGCCTGTTGAGGCTGTCGAGGCCTGTCGAGGCCTGTCGAGGCCTGTCGAGGCCTGTCGAGGCTGGTACCACGCTTGTCCATCCGTACGCTGGTACCACGCCCAGCAAAACGCTGTTCCTTAGTTGCAGCCTCTCAGTTGCACCCCTGTTGATGTAGCACAACCTGTGAGCACAACCAGTATACTCTGTGGGCATTTGAGGACATCAAGCTCACTAGTGCCAGGAGTCATTGCCACTGCACAAGGTGCTGTGCAGGCGCAGCACCTAAGGCTACAGCACACCCCATATGCAGCAGCGTCGCCGGTGCAACTGACCACAACGCTCATGGCACAGGCTGGTGCCATGAGTCAGTGGACATTGCCACTGCACAAAGGTGCTGTCCAGCAGCTAAGGGCTACAGTACCCCATCGCAGCAGCGTCGCCGCCGCTGCCAGCGTCGCCGTTGCAGCGTCGCCAGTGCACGAAGCGCAATGGACCGCAGGTCCGCACTCATGGCACAAGCTCACTGGTGTGAGGATTCATTGCCGCTGTACAAGGTGCTGTGCAGCACCTGAGGGCTACCTGAGTACTGCCATGATTGCTAGTACATCAACAGGGGTGCAACTGAGCCGCAACTTGAGCTAGAACTTGAGAGGCTGCAACTGAGGGATGAAAGTACTGCCAGCCAAGTTTGATCGCTGCTGCAACCCTGATTTTCTAACTCTGTGACTCCAAATGGGTCTACGTCTCTGCTGTGTTATGATCATCAGAGGTGTCGAGGTGGTGTCGAGCGGTGTCGAGGTGGTGTCGAGGGGTGTCGAGCGGAGGTGCGGCAGATGTTGCAGTCGGCAGAGGCAGAGGAGGGGGAGGGACCAGCCAGTTACACTGATGGGGAGGGTGAGGAGGGAGAGGAGATCGACTCTGACGGCGCGCCTGCCCCTCTGCCAACCGCCCCTCTACCACCAGCCGATCAGCCGCCCCTCGGCCCAGTATCGCTGGCGAGCGCCAACTTCGACACTGGCAGACCGGAGGTCCCCGAGTCCACCATCGGCGGTGAGTCGACGTGCATCATCTGCTTCACTCGGCCGAAATCGCACGTTGCGATCCCGTGCGGCCATCGATCTGTGCGCTTGCGACGTGTGCTCCGCAAGGCCAGCCCCGTCGCTCTCCCGGCCGTGACCCGAGTCTCGGTCGAGTATACAGGCGGCGCCGAGCGGCGAAGCTGGGTCCACCGACGCGAGCTGCGCGGTGGCAGTCGCGACGGGGGACGCAGCCGGCGGCGGCTCTCGGCGGCGTCTCGGCGGCGTCTCGGCGGCGTGCAGCGCCGTGGTAGGTCGCCGGCGGCCGTCAACCAGCCCCGTCGCTCTCCCGGCCGTGACCCGAGTCTCGGTCGAATATGCAGGCGGCGCCTCTCTCCGCCAGCGCCGCTCCGCCGGCGCCCCCCCTAGGTGCGGGGCGAGCGCGCCGCGCGGGCCAGGCCGCCGTGTTGCGCAGCGGCGTCTTATTGCGCGCGCATGACGCGCTGGCGCGAGTCGCCCCTCCGGGCTGCTGGTCGTGCGTCGCGTGCGTCGAACGGCGCTCGCCCACCTTTTCGGTCCCTGCGGCGCGTATCCCCGCCGGCGCCGCCCAGCGGCGGGCTCCGTAGGCGCAGCATGAGCGCGCCGCGCGGGCCAGGCCGCCGTGCTGCGCAGCGGCGTCTTATTGCGCGCGCATGGCGCGAGTCCCGTCCCGGTACGACCTGACGCACTATCGACGAGCCACTATCAATCATGATAGTGGGAAGTGGCTCGTCGATAGTGTCTTGCCCGAGTGTTTCAACACTCCATCACTTACTCGGTCGCCACCGCCCGCGACGCCCCAGTTGTCCCAGCCGCTCGGTTTGGGATACGGTTGATCCGACACTGGCATCGGCCATCGCGGCAAACCGGCGTTCCGGCGCGCGACTTTCTTCTTTTGGCCGAAAGGCTAGTTCCATTTCACTGTGGCACAGCTCGCGTTACAAAACCTTGATTTTGACCATTGCGCGAAAAAGGTACATCTCGGTGCCTTCCAGAGGCAGCTGCGACCCCGCCGAGTGG
>NW_005194698.1:143584-172821 GCF_000372725.1 Emiliania huxleyi CCMP1516
CCTTGAGTGACCGGGAGAGCGGGTTCACCCAGGCAATGAAACTGCAAATTTTACCCCCACATTGGTGGAGCTATACGTGCGAAGTAGGTGGGTAGTTACCATAGAGTAGAGACAGGCTGGGTCGGGACACCCCAGAGGTAGGGGTGACCACTGTGAAGAGCAGGTACGGTACACCAGGTGGTCACGGAGCCTTACAGTCCACTCGGCTGGGTCGCAGCTGCCTCTGCGCGTCCTGTGGATGTACCTTTGTCGCGCGCCGGAGATGACTCGACGCCGCTGAGATCGGAGATTCAAGCTCTGACAGGTCGCACGTCGCTCCTTTGACGCCGACGTGACTCACCCGTGCAGATCACATCAGGACACGGTCTCGACGCGCTCGGTACGACGCCTGCGACCCGTCTTGGGTCAAGTGGCACGACGCTCATCGCGCCTACCAGCGCTGCCGTACAGGTTGCCACGACGAGGTCGAGCACGCTTCTATACGCTCGCCCAGCCTCCCTTTCCATCCCATTAGGCAGCATGGGAACGGTGGCGAGCAGACGCAAAGCCTACGAGGGGTGGTGGAACCACATGTCGCGGCTACTGCCGGCTCGACCCCACGATAGCCTCCGGAGGCTGACTTTGCGGCACCATCATCGGACGATGTCGACGAGTTGGGTCGCGCTCGCGGTAGCCAGGTAGCCCCCCATACTAGTAGCACCGGCCATGGCCGCAGGAAGCTCGGGGGAGGGCGCTGGGAGCAACACGGAGCTCCGTTGGACGCGTTTTCAAGATTAGCGTGTCAGAGTGAATTGGAACTAGCCAAATGAGACATCGAACACTACACCCGGTGGCCGGTCCGGAATATCTCCAAGGATTGCGCGCACCCAATTTTCACCCTTCAGGAAGCGTCTCCCGCGAGAACGCGCTGCCGCCGCAGATTCAGTAAACGGGGGGGGGGGAGGGGTGTGCCCGCTGTCGAAGAGCCCGCTGTCGAAGAGTGAGCTCGGCGCGCCCCGCCTTGAGAATCACCAAATATGGAGCCGCCAGTTGCTCCGGACGAAGCGTGTCCTCCGGACCTGAATCGAGCAAAGCCGCCGCTCAAGGACCGACTGCCCCTTGCCTGGCTTGTCCTCCTTCTCGCTGGGCTGCTCGGCTGTGTCAGCGTCGTCGCCGGCGTCTGCGGATCGGGCAAGTGCCGTCGCAGCGACCACCCCCCGCCCCCACCGCCGCACCTCGTCATCGCAACCTCCAGCCGCACCGGAGACGTGCTCTTTGCAACTACCTCGACCTTTTACTCGAGCATCGAAAGCCCAGAGGTCTTCAATGACTGGCACCCGAGATTCAGTGAGGACCTGCGGCGGCTGATCCAGCAGCAAACCGAGGTGGCACCCGAGGGCGTCGTAACACGGGTGGCGCAGGCATCGGTCAGGGTGGAGAGTGACATCCTACTGACCTCGCTCGAGGACTGCGAGCAGGTCAGCGAATGGCTCGGCAGGCTTAAGGCCCAGGATATGACACGCCTTCTGTCATTGCCGGTGTCGAGGAAAGAATCCATCGATCCCTATTACGCCTGCCGACGGACCGCGTGGCCGCCACCCCCGTCTGCTCCGCCGTCGCCCAACCAACCACCTTCGCCGACGCCGCCACCCTCCTCGCCGCCGTCGCCGCCAGCGCCGCCCGGCTCTCCACCGTCACCGCCGTCGCCCCCCCATCCTCCAGAGCATCCGCCTGGTCCACCCGTCGCGCCGCCTCCCTCGTCGCCACCCCCTTTACTTCCGCCCCCTTCCTGTATGGAGCAGCTTCAGTCTAATCTCAGTGCCTATGACAGGGCACACATGGTCGAAAGTGCGGCCAGGGCCGCCGAAGAGGCGTATGAAGCAGCCGGGGACAAAGACAAGGCGGAGATGGCAAGGAACATCGCGATAGAGGCTAAAAATTTGGCCGATCAGGTACAGAAGCCGAACAACAAGGCGGAAATAGCAAGGGCGACCATTAAGATTGCGACCGAGATCGCGCCAATCGTTTCAAACTTCCTGGTACCCGGGAGTGGAGAGCTCGTAAAAGCATTCGGCTCGGTCCTTGGCATTCTCTTTGAAGACCGTTCCACAACTCCCCAGCTCACAAGGGAAGACGTGGAGGCTGCCGTGCTTAGTGCTCTTTCCAGCTTCAACATAGATCAGGAGAAGTTCAAGTTTCGGTCCATCGCCGAGGTGCTCAACATAAAAATGATGGCCTACAACTACCACCGAGAGATTGCGCTGACGCCAGAGCTATTTGGCGAAGGCTGGGGTTCGGTATTCGCGCTGGACCGCACTGAGTTGTCCGGCTATGGCACTCAGGTTGAATCGGCCTGGCTGAGCATGGTTGGTGGAACGGGGTCATTCCTCTACACCACTTTTAAGCCGTTGAAGATGTTCGACGAGAAGTGCTACGATACCTGCAACCCCGACAGAAGTAACGGAGGGTTCGCCATTGCTGATTCTTGCAAAGTCGACGCGGGCTTGAAAAGCAAGTTTGAACAGTTTTACGCGGCCGTGGTTGAATATCAGTATGTGACCGTACAGATGTCGATGCTCAACTCTGTCATCCAAGCCAACGCCCACTATCTCCAGCAGTGTGCGCCGTCTGCTTACGAGACGTACGAGTTCGCACTTGCCTCCTACTTTTTTGAGGTTGCTCCAGCAGTGTCCCGAGGAAGAAAAGTTGAAAGCACCCTCAGCCGACTCAAAGGGTGTTACGCATTGACGGTGCCTGACGGGGGACCCGCGAATGCCAAGTGGGGCGATCGTACAGGGTGGTGGCCTTGGGAGCAGCACTGCAGCAACTCAGGGTCACATCCCGCGGATATGGTTTGCAACTATGCGTACGCCAACGGAAAGTGCAGTGGTGCAGTGGGTAATCCCTGCGGGGATAACACGGTCAACGTCGATCCGAGTGGTACGTATTCACACAATGATGCCGCGGAACGCCTAGCAGAAGGCTGCAGGAAAAACGAGCCCATGTTCGGCGTCGGCCACATTTGTTCAAAGGATAAAGACTACAATCTTGGACAAGATCAATGTGCGAATCCAGCTCCACCTTCTGAATTCTCTCCCAAGATGGATTGCGGCAAGGACAACCTTAAGTTGGCATTCCCATCCGGTCTGTGTTTTTCCCCAACATCCTACCTTCTATACAACACCTGCGCCAGCCAAAACTACTGCGTCATTCCGAATGCAAAGGTGGCGAATGGCAACCGTGCCAACGAACTCAAGCAATGCATCAAAATCTTTACCGAAGCGACGCAATGGCTGTAGAGTCAGCCCGAACATCCGCGAAGTTGGCCATCGCGACTTCGCGAGCGTCCTCGCGATCGGGAGTGAGCGGCGATAGAGCTATACAGATTGTGGCACGGCATCTTTCTGCCACGAGAGTAGCCACTCCCATAAGGAGGAGAGTCGTGTGCCGTCTTTCTTCAACTCTCGCTTCACCTTCAGTCCGAGAAAAAAGAAAAGAGCGTCATCGATGTCGCGGAAACGACCGTCGGTCGTGGGGTGTTGGGAGTTGGTTGCTTTCCCCAGGATTAGTCTTCTCTCAACCGCGGGCGGACGAACCTAGCTCCTAGGGTGGATGAGGTGGGGGAAAGGAAGACGCACGTTGCCAGGAGGGCCGCTGCGCCCCATCGCGTACATCAAGAGAGAGAGAGTACATCAAGCAGCTCGAGGACCTCCAGATCGCCAACAATGGGGAGCGCAGCTTCGAGCGGCGGCGTATTGCTGACTTGGAGGCGCAGATGCTGGCCGGAGATGTCTCGCAGCTGAGCCTGGAGGAAGCCCAAACTCTCGAAGAGCAGCGCAACAAGGCGCGACCAGCTCATCTTCCTGCGCAACGTCAACCTGTCTGACGGGGCCGAGGCCGACATGCACGCAACCCTCTTCACAGACACGATGCCTGAGGAGTTCGACGAGGACGAGCTCTACTGCCACAAGACCCTCTCCCCTGGCACCTTTGCCGACCACGACGACTTGGTGACGCGCTGCTCCCTCTTCTGGTGGGAGGTTATCGCGTGCCAGTGCAAGGCCAAGGGCGATCCGCAGGCTTCCACCTCGTCTGCTGCCTCGACCTCGTCCTCCTCGCCGGCACCGAACGTGTCTCCAACCGAGCCGGTGGCCGACATCTGCACTACGCCGGGCTGTACGCTCGGAGAAGAAGAACCCGGCGGAGCAGGTCTGCTTCTACTGCAAGCAGGGGCGCACCGGCCACATCGACGAGGCCATGGCGGGGTCCAGCAGCTCGCTTTGAGCCTTTCCTCTTCAACGAATGCAACTTCACGCTCCATCTCCATCCACGGTGGACCCTTTGCGGAGACTCGGTCGTGTGACCGTGTGTGTGACGCACCTTGGATTTAAAAACGGTGCACGGCCACTGCGCGTGTTTATCTTCTGTTACACGGCTCGAGATTTGGCTCTTGTTTTGCCTTTGCGGCGTGTTGGCTGTTACGACTTACACCTTTCCATTTGACCCGCGGGCGTCGCCGTCGGACAGACTCCACTTCGTATAGTAAAAAACGTAAAGTGCCCGCCGTTCTCCATGGCGCGCGTAGCTATGACAGGGACCGCGGCCGCGGACCCGGCGGCGGACGGGGCTGGCGCGCAAGCGCCGGCCACCGTCGTGCCGCCGGGGATGCGCAGCGGACGCTGGAATAGCTCCGATCGCGCGCAACTGGAGGACGCGGTGAGTGTCGCAAGGCTGTTCGGTGCGTCTTGTGTCAGGGTGATAAGGCCTGGCTACGCGACCATCGAGGTCGACCTGAAGCACGAGAAGGCCGCGGGCGACCGCGAGTCGGTGCAGGCGGCGGAGCGCTCGTACATCGAGCGCACCGCGCCGAAGAAGAAGGAGCCCACCAAGGAGCAGCTCGCGGCTCGAGCCGCGGCACGCAAGGCCAAGAAGGACCGGCAGAAGGCGCGCCGGGCGACGGAGGCTGGCGAGCGCGCCGCGAGCGAGGCCGAGCGCGCGGAGGCCCCGCGGGCGCAGCTGCGCGAGAACATCCAGTACGTGATGGCCGGGCTGCGGTCTGCAGCTGCGCAGGCGCGCAGCCAGGCCGGGTCCAAAATGGGGGTCGAATACTCGCTGCCCCCGGAGAGGGACGACGGGTATCGACGCGGCCCCAGCAAGGTGTACGCCACAGTTCCCCAGGGGACCGTGGCGACGACCGTCGCCTCGGACTGGCTCGCGAACGAGCTGGCCGAGCACGGAGAGATCGATGCGGCATACCGCGACCGCATAGTCATGCACCTGATGACGGCCGCCGGCGCCTCGGCGCCGGCCGACGCCGTGTTCAGGTTCACGGCTGGCGACGCGATGCAGACCGAGGACGACGACGAGGACGCTGACCGCTCCGAGGATTATTCCGACGACGGGAGGGCGTCCGACTTGTAGCTGGCCTCACCCATATCTTACCCTCTGCCCCCCCCTCCTGCTACCCCCCAGGCTAGATGGTCACAGATAGCCCCACACAGCCCCTTACCCCTTCACCCTCGCCTCGCTGCTTGGTGTTTCTGAACACGTAGACGACCACGCTGTGGGGGTTGTGTTATAGGAGTAGGAGTGGGGTGCAGGTTGAGCTCACCCACGGCACCGGGCCGGTGCTTGCACTTTGAATGCCGTGGGGCTCCTGCCCGTGTCCCGGGCGTGGAGATGCGAGGGTCGCCCCCCCTTGCCCCACCACTTTGTGTGTGTGGAGACGTTTACCTTACCTTACCTTAGTAAAAAACCGCACCGCCACCGGCCACCAGCCACGCTCTCTACGCCTGCCTGGATCATGTATTAGGATGCATCATGTTCATGTGTGTTATGTGATGCTGCATCATGCATGGGATTCCATGTGACACCGCCGTGCCGAAAGCCAGCCACCGACCCCGTCTCCCTCCCCTCCCCGGCCCCCTCCCCCTCCCCTCCGTCTCCCGCCAGAGTGCCTCTCGGCGCCGGCCGCTCCGCCCCCCTCTCCCGCCGGGGCGCCGCCGCTCTGCCAGCCTCACGCGGGCGCGTCCCGCGGCTCAACGAGGACCTCGTTGACCTATGCGGACGTGCCAAGGACGTGTGGGTGGGACGTGTCACGCCTTCGCGGCTCGACGACCTCCTCCCGGGGGCGGACCGCGACGTGCGGCGGCTGCGACAGGGCCCACACGACGGTGTCTGCGACGTCGAGCGGGTCGAGCCAGACGTTGCGGTCCTTGGACGGCTGCGCGTAGATGCCGCGCGCCTAAGGGGCAGACCGGTGTGCGTCGCGCGAGGAGAGACGGGCACGGTGAGGAGTACAAGGGGAGGGCGGGTGCGGCGTAGAGAGGAGCGACAAGCGCGGTGCATCGCGGGAGCAGAGACGCGGGGCCGCTGCGCGTAGCGAGCGCGCGCCTCCTCGTCGGTCGTGCAAGCGGGGAGCTCGGAGCGGCAGTCGCCCGGCTGCACGGTCGTCACCTTGACGCCCGTACCGACGCACTCGGCGCGCAAGCCCTGCGAGACCGCCTCGTTGAAGAACTTTGTGCCGCTGTAGACGGAGAGGCCGGGGAAGGCCTTGCGGCCCGCGTCCGAGGTGATTGTGAGGATGTGGCCTCTGCCGCGCGAGAGCATGCCGGGCAGCACCGCCCCGACGGCGTTGAGCATGCCCTTGCAGTTGACGTCGACCGCCTGCGCCCACTCGTCCTCGTGCAGGTTCTTCATCAGCGTGTAGTGCATCACGCCCGCGTTGGACACCAGCACGCTCACAGGGCCGAGCGCACCCTCCGCCTCGCGCACGCACGCCTTGACGGACGCCCGGTCGGTCACGTCCGCAACCACGGCGAGGGTGGGCACGCCGTGCGCGCGGGACAGCTCCCCCGCCAGCGCCTCGATCCGCCCCTTCCGCCGTGCCGCCAGGCAGACCGCCGCACCCGCCGCAGCGAGCTGCCGCGCGATCGCCGCGCCGATCCCGCCCGAGGCCCCGGTGACGACGGCGACCTGGCCGGTGAAGCGGCGCGGCTCAGGCAAGCCCGAGATTACCCGAGATTACCCGAGATTCGACCTGGCCGGTGAGGCGGCGCGGCTCGGCGCCCCCGGCCGCGCCCCCGACCGCCGGCCGCGGGAAGACGCCAGCGTCGAGGAGGTGCCAGCAATACTCGCGCACGAGCGCGATGTCGAGAGGCGGGTAGGCGCCCGCGCCGCGACGGCTGCAGACGGCGCGCAAGGCGGCGCTCTCGAAGGAGGCGGTGGCGTCGTTGGCGGCGAGTGCCTGTCCACAGACACACGGCCGTGAAGGGGCGCAGGCGGGAACGGCTGCGCGCGGCGGCGGCGACACCTCCGGAGTGGCCAGTGGACTCAGCAGGTCCCACAGCGGGCGGAGGATGGCTTGCGCCGCCTCCGACGCGCCGCCGGCGGCAGCCTCGAGCCGCTCGCGGAAGGTTGCGTACGGCAGCGACTCGACCGCGACGCCGCAGCTCCGCGCCGCGTCGAGCACGGCGTCCCAAGGCAGAGTCGCGTCGGAGTTGACCAAGTTGTACGCCTGGCCGACCGCGCCAGAGTCGCCCGAGAGGGCCACGACTGCGCGCGCCGCAAAGTCGACCGGCGTCAGCTCGCAGCTCCACCCGCCGACTCCGCCAGGCGCCGCGCCGAGCAGCGCGCAGCCAACCAGCATCAGAAAGTTGGAGTCGGAGCTGTTCCAGCCAGCGGCGGCGACCTTGTCCGAGAGAGAGCTCGGCCCGCCTCGCGACCGCTCGGCGGCGTCGAGCGCAGCCTTGACCTGCTCTGCGGCGTCGAAGCGGGGCGTGCGCCCGATCGACACGTTCTCGGCGTGGATGAGCTGGCGCGTGCCTGCAGGGGGGGGGGGGCGTGTCACGCGCGTGTCACGGGCGTGTCACGGGCGTGTCATCGGCGTGTCATCGGCGCGGAGGAGCGAACGCGCGCCTCGCGGTCGGATGGCGGCGCGCGGGTCGCACCCACCAAGGTTGCCTAAATGGCGCACACGCGGGGAGCGTGAAGGGCAGAGACGCAGAGACGCAGAGGTGTCTCAGCCGGCGATGGCTTGCCTGGCCGGACGATGGTCGTGGGCAGGCGGGTAATCTCGGGTAGTCTCGGGTAATCTCGGGTAATCTCGGGCTTGCCTGGCCGGACGATGGTCGTGGGCAGGCGGGTAATCTCGGGTAATCTCGGGTAGTCTCGGGTAGTCTCGGGTAATCTCGGGCTTGCCTGGCCGGACGATGGTCGTGGGCAAGCCTCGCTTGGCCGCCTAATTAATAATTAGTAGTTAATTAATAGTTCATTAGTTAGTTAATTAGCCCTCGCTTGGCCGCCTCGCGCACAAGCAGCTCCGCCACGCACTTGGACTGCGCGTAGCCGGTCGTGAGAAGGGGCAGCTCGGCGTCCAAGTCGGCCTCGCCTTCTGCGTGCGGTCCGCGCGTGCCTGAGGGAGGGAGAGGGGGGGGCGGTGTGAAAGAGGACTCACACTCGGCCTCGCCCTCTCTTCCGCGCGCGGGCCGCGCGTCGCCTGGCCGAAAGACGGCGTCGGTCGAGACGTAGGTCACCGGCTTCACCTTGTGGTCCATCGCGAAGTGGAGCACGCGCGTGGTCGACACGACGTTGTCTCTGCGCAGGCCCGCGTACCTGCGGTTAGGGTTAGGGTTAGGGTTAGGGTTAGGGTTAGGACGTTGTCCCTGCGCAGGGCGCGCGTACCTGCGGCACACACTCCGACAGAGCCGCTCAGCCCAGAACCTCAGCCGAGCGAGAGACATCGCGCCCACTTCCCCACCACCGACACTGCTCACGGGTGACTAGCTAGGGCATCGCGCACGGGAAGACGAGGTTGACGCGCGCGGCGGCGTGGATGACGCGGTCGACCACAGTGGCGAGGTACTGGTAGTGGTCGTTGGAGAGGCCCAGGCTCTTGAGAGCGGTGTCGCCCTCGATGCCCTCGATGCGCGCCGCCCACCCGCCCTCGGACTCCCAGAGCCCGAACCGCTCCAGCGTGCCCATCACGCGCTCGAGCGCCTGTTCACAGTTGCAGGTGTGAAGGAGACGCTCTCACGGTGCCAGCGTGCCCCTCACGGCGTCGAAGCGCCGTCTCCGTCGCCGACGCGCGCACGAGGCAAAAGATGGTCTTCGGCCCTCTCTCCCCCGCCGCGAGCAGCTCGCGCAGCACGAAGGCGCCTAATTGATAATTAATAGCTCATTAATAGTTAATTAGCCGCGAGCAGCTCGCGCAGCACGAAGGCGCCGAGGAAGCCGGTCGCCCCGGTGAGCAAGACGCACTCGCCCGCGCAGCCGAGCTGCAGCGGCTCCTCCCGCGCCTTGCACCCCTCCTCCCGCCCCCCCTCCGCCCCGAGAGCCAGCAGCGACGAGTAGCTCCCCACGCGACTCGCCGACTGCGACGAGCAGCTGTCGACCCGCCTAATAATATTATTAATTATATATTATTAGTAGCTGTCGACCCGCCTGCTCGCGAGAGAGAGAGAGTTGCGTGCCAGTCAGTGGAGAGGAGCCGAGAGGAGCCGAGAGGAGCCGAGAGGAGCCGAGAGGAGCCGAGAGGAGCCGAGAGGAGCCGAGAGGAGCCGAGAGGAGCCGAGAGGAGCCGAGAGGAGCCGAGCGGAGCCGAGAGGAGCCGAGCGGAGCCGAGAGGAGCCGAGAGGAGCCGAGAGGAGCCGAGAGGAGCCGAGAGGAGCCGAGCGGAGCCGAGAGGAGCCGAGAGGAGCCGAGAGGAGCCGAGCGGAGCCGAGAGGAGCCGAGCGGAGCCGAGAGGAGCCGAGCGGAGCCGAGAGGAGCCGAGAGGAGCCGAGAGGAGCCGAGAGGAGCCGAGAGGAGCCGAGAGGAGCCGAGAGGAGCCGAGAGGAGCCGAGAGGACTCGAGAGGACCCGAGAGTACCCGAGAGGACCCGAGAGGACCCGCCTGCTCGCGAGAGAGACGCCGTGCCAGTACGCGCGCAGAGCCGAGTCGAAGCCGACGGGCATGCCGCCCGCCAGGGCCGCAATCTCCTTCTCCACGACGGAGCGGGGGAGGGGCGTGTGCGGGGCCTTGTCCGCGCGGCTGGCTCCGTCAGCGTCGAGGTGCGCGGACAGCTCTCGGATGGTGGGGTGCTCGAAGAGGGAGGCGACGCGCACCGCCGGGTAGCCTCCCTGGTTGAGCGCGGCGATCAGCCTCGTCGCGCGGAGGGAGTGCCTAATTAATGAAGTAATTAACTGTTAATTAACCATTACTTGTTAATTAGCCTCGTCGCGCGGAGGGAGTGCCCCCCCTGGTCGAAGAAGGACTCCTCGGGGTCGACCATCGCAGCGGGCAGCTCGAGGACCTCTGCCCACACCTTGGGTTAGGGTTAGGATAGGGTTAGGGTTAGGGTTAGGGTTAGGGTTTAGCTTGAGCACCTCTGCCCACACCTTGCCCACCGCAGCCTCGGTCGGCGTGCGCAGCTGCGGCCCCCGCGCACCGCCGCTGCTCTCGACGAAGCGGAGGAGCTCCGGCAGCGTCCTCGGCAGCGCCTTGTGGTCGAGCTTGCCCGAGACCTCGTTGGTCGGGAGCTCGTCCATCGGGACGATGAAGGACGGGACCTAATTAATTAATTAATTAATCAATAGATCTCGTTGGTCGGGAGCTCGTCCATCGGGACGATGAAGGACGGGACCTAATTAATTAATTAATTAACTAATAGACCTCGTTGGTCGGGAGCTCGTCCATCGGGACGATGAAGGACGGGACCTAATTAATTAATTAATTAATAGATCTCGTTGGTCGGGAGCTCGTCCATCGGGACGATGAAGGACGGGACCATGTAGTGCGGCACGGCCGCGTGCAGCTCCGCGCGCGCCTGGCGCGGCGCCGCCTCGCCGGCGCTGCCCCCGTCTCGCTCTCTCTCGAAGACGACGAAGGCGGCGAGATGCTTGTCCGTCCCCTCCTCGCCCACCACGCGAACCACGCACGAGGTGACCCCCTGGCACTGCAGCAGCGCCGCCTCGACGGCGCGCAGCTCCACCGAGTAGCCGCGTATCTTCTGCATCGAGTCGTGCCGCCCCAAGATCTCAAGCGTCCCGTCCGGCCGCAGCCTGATTAATTAACTAGTTAACGATTAATTAACTATCAATGATCAAGATCTCAAGCGTCCCGTCCGGCCGCAGCCTGATTAATTAACTAGTTAACGATTAATTAACTATCAATCAAGATCTCAAGCGTCCCGTCCGGCCGCAGCCTGATTAATTAACTGGTGAACGATTAATTAACTATCAATGAAGATCTCAAGCGTCCCGTCCGGCCGCAGCCTGCCCCAGTCGCCCGTGTCGTACAGCCGCGAGTAGAGGGCGGGCGAGGCCGCGTCCTGGCCGGGCGTCTGCGGCGCGGGCGTCGCCGAGAGGGAGGGAGGCCGCGGGAGGAACTTCTTGGCGGTGAGGTCGGGCCGCTGCAAGTACCCGCGCGCGAGGCAGGGACCGGAGACGAACACCTCGCCCGGCAAGCCGAGCGGGACGGGGCGGAGAGCCTTTGCGGCGTCCGCCCCTCGCTGCGCCTCGCCCGACTTCTCCGCCTGGTTCGCGTCCTCCAGGATGAGCACCTCGACCCCGTCCAACAGCGGGCCGGTCGAGCAGTACTTTCCTTCGGGCGGCGGCGTGGCGGCGAGGTCGACCATGGACACGTCGTGGCACTCGGAGATGGAGTAGAGGTTGAGCAGCTTGAGGCCGGCGGGGGCGAGAGAGAGCACCCGCGCGCGCAGCTCCGCCGTCGCCACCTCGCCGCACAGCACGACCACGCGGAAGGCGGCAAAGGCGCGCCGCAGCTCGTCGCCAGAGGCGAGGGCGGGCGAGTCGAGCACAGCCTCGAGGAGGGAGGGCGTGAAGAGCATGCGGGTGACGGCGTGCCGCTCCAGGAAGGAGGAGAGGGCGGGAGGGTCGTAGATGACCGAGTCCGGCACCACGACCAGCGTCGCCCCCTGCAGCAGCGGCCGCAGCATCTCCCAGACGAAGAAGACGTTGCATGCCTCGCGGTCGGAGCCGTCCGCCGCGTACGGCGCGTGGTGCGCGCGGTGGGAGTACGAGAGGACGGAGCCGCGGTGCGGGCAGGAGATGCCCTTCGGCTCGCCCGTCGTCCCGCTAGAGTAGACGCAGTACGCGAGCGACTCGAGGCTCGTCGCCAGCGACGGGAGAGCCGCCAGCTCGGCCGGCAGCAGCGCACAAGCCTCCTCCCAGCCGGGATCGAGGCAGAGGCGCGGCGCGTCGGCGGGCAGCTTTGCCGCCTGGCTCTCTAGCGTCAGCGTCAGCACCGGCTTCGCCTCGGCGAGCACACGCCGCAGCATCTCCGCCGGGTAGCCGACCTCCAGAGGGAGGTAGGCGCCGCCCGCTGACAGCGCCGCGATGTAGCCGACGGCAAACTCGAGGCAGCGCGGCATGAAGATGGGCACGACCGGCTGCTCCTCGCTCACGCCGCGGTGCCGCAGCGACAGGGCCAGGGTCTGTGTCTGCCGCTTGAGCTCTGTGTAGGTGAGCTCCCGCTCCTGGTCGATGACGGCGATCCGGTCGGGTGTCCGCGCCACCTGCTGGTGGAAGAGCTCGTGCAGCGGCGAGTCTGGGTAGACAAACTTGCCCGGGCCCACGCCGTTGTGGCCATTGGCGTGGCCGCTCATGAGCAGCTAGAAATCCTAGCACGCGTGGGGGTGAAGGTGCTCGGAGCTTCCACGCGGTTGAATTCTTCTTTTGTTTTTTGTTTTTATTTACTGTTTTCTATTTCCGTTGTACGTGGCTCTTCCGTACATTCCCGGAGGAGGACTGCTGACAGGGTTTGCGATGAGCGTGACGATGAGGAGTGCGGCGAAGGGTTTCTTCTGTCTCGCGTCCACCCATACAACAAAACTCTCTCTCTCTCTCTCCCATACCGCGCTGGTGTCCAGTCCGAGCCAGGCTGTTCTTCGCCTTCCTACCTAACCTAACCTTTATTGAGTTGTTGCCGCCGCCTTTTGCCATTGGGCGCCCGCCGCGCGAAACTAGGGTCGCGTAGATCGCGTTGCACCACCTCGCCACCCAACGCGGCCAAAGGATACATGCATCAACCTTCTTCCCCTCGAGAACCCGCGGCGGCGATGGCAACCGCGCGGCGCCCGCTCATGTTTACCGCGCGTCAGCGCGGCGAGCCGCCCGTGAGCTGTGCATTTTGCCTGGACCCCTGTGAGGTGTCCGAGAGGCAGCCCATCCTCACCTGCTCCCGCTGCAACGCCATCGTGCACGAGGCTTGCTGGTCGGCCTACGTCAGCGCGAACTTGGGCGCGTCCATGCTCGCGGCGAGGCAAGATGGTTTCGACTCGATGGAGGGCATTCGGCGACTGCATCGCTGCATCTCCTGCCGCGCATGCGTACACAGTTTGCCAAACGTCGGAGAAGCTCGCCTCGTCAGGACGCCACCTCGGCGGAAGCTGTCGCTGCGCGCTCAGATCAAGGAGCTGCAGAGGAGCGTGCGACAAAAGGAGGAGCTGCTGAGCACGATCCGCGCCAGGCGATCAAGGGTGAGCGCAGAGGCATGCGCCGCTCCCGCGGACTGCCCTTTGAGGTCGATGCGAGAGGAGGAGCAGGAAGTGTTGGGAGAGCTGGCCGCGACGCTGGCCAAATGCGCGGATGATAAGCGGGCGCGCCTCACCGAACTCACCGCGCTCCTCAGCTCCGGCGCCAACGACTCGGCGCCGTCCAAGAAGCGGAAGGGCCGGGATTGATGCCGACTGCCCAGCAGCAGGCCGGCCAGCGCCAAAGCCAAGCCAGCCGCAGGGTCGCAGTGCGCGGCGAAAGTCATAAGGGACCTCGCTGCGAGCCAGCTGAATGTAGGTTGAAGAGCGCAAAAAAAATCGCTCACTTGGGGCCGTCCGAATGTCGTCTCTACCGTCCAAGTTGTTGAACGGGAGGAGTGCACTGCACGCGAGGGTCGGTCGGCTCCTAACTAACTAGCTAGCTGTATATAGTGATCTGTGATCTTGTATATAGTCGCGATCTGCCGGCGTGCGTATGAGCGGCTCACTACTCGAGTAGCTAGAGCTCACACTAGAGGCCGTCCTCGCATTCGCTCTGTCATCATCTGTCCCGCGTCCACCCATACCGCGTTGGTGTCCAGTCCGAGCCTGGCTGTTCTTCACCTTTCTACCTACCTACCTCGCTCTCCTGGTACCCAGCGCTGGCTTCTGACTGTCGTTGCTGTCTCTCCCTGCTCGACTGTCTGTGCTTGTGCGTCTTGGGTCCGGGGTTGTAAGAAAATGAGGCAAGTTGCTGCATGCGCCGAATTGTAGGTCACGTCGGTCCGAGGTGCCACCTCGGCAAAGCCCGCGACGACAGCCTTCGCCGGCAGGCACGTGTTTGTTGTGCTCCCCATACGGGCCTAGCCGTGCTTTGCCACCGCTCGTCTCTCCGGTCCCAGCCCGCAGCCGCGCGTGACATCCCCAGGCTGCACTCACACACCGCCGCTGCTCGTCCCGCACAGGCCGAACGCTGATGGAATGATTTGGTACACCGCGCAGGAGGTGGAGAGGATCAACGCGCTGCTCCTCGCTAAGAAGCAGCAAGGTACAGGTGTCCTCCCGCCGCCCAGTTCCGAGGAGCATGGTCACATCCGGGCACTGAGCCGGGGCAGCAGCGTGGCAACCACCGCTGCCTCGCCGTCGCCCTCCGCCTTTGCCTCGCCGAAAGCTGATCGTGTGAAATGTGACGGGAACCCACTTTGCATCGCACCCACGACCCCCGCGGCGTAGGATCCCGGAAAGTGAGGAGCCCGGGCCTTCCCCTTTCTTTGAATGCCGTCTCCCGCGGTTTGCCTGTGTCTCTCGTCTACGCACACTGCCCTGTCTGAGTGCCTGTGTGTCTGTCGTTGTGGAGATGACTGCCCACTTTACCTGGTGTACTCGTAATAAAATACAGTAGAATCCCTGGCCTGCGGAGGCCACGAACAAAACACAGACTCACACGCGCTTGCGCCGGGCGCTGCGCCTGCGGCGCGGGCCGCGGGGCGCCAGCACGTGCAGAGTGCTCCGCAACGCACGCGGTCTCGGCACGCTCTCCGATGGTCCGGGGCTGTGGGACACCCTCCCCCTCTCTCTCCAAAGATGCCGCTGTGGCCTCGAACACGCTCCCGGCGGACGGGGAGGGAGGGCGCTCAGCGGCAGAGGGGTGGTGGCTGAGGCGGTGGGCGGTCTCAGGCGGGTCTCAGGCGGGGCAACGCGCGAGGGCGGCGTCGAAGGCGGGCATCTGGACCGGCTGCGAGGAGGCGAGGTTCCACGCGAACCCGAACCTACGGGTGGACGTGCAGGGCGTGCGCTGGGACGTGCCTCGGACCTCGGTGGGAGGTGGCTCCTTGGCCGAACTAGTCTATACCCGGTTCTCATGAAGAGCGTCTTGCCGAACTGGGCCTACGGGGGGGACGTGTCGCGTGTCGTGGACGCGGACAGGGAACGGAGGGGCCTTGACAAGGGGGGGGGGGGGGTCGCCATCCCCGAGCCGAGCGTGCCGCCCATGCCGCCGACCATGAAGCGCGCCATGTCACCGAGGGAGGAGGCGCGGCCCTTGGTCAGGAGGACGAAGGTCACCTACCAGCCCACACCGTGCTACCCTGTGCTCCTGCGGTGGGAGGACTCGCCCCTCGGCCCGCAGCGCGAAGGGGCACCGCGTTGAGGATGTACTGGAAGACAGTCGTACCGCACGTGGTGACGGCAAAGTCCTGTCGGCATGGGACCAGGGGCGGGTGTGTGGCGTGCGTGTGGCGTGGCGATGGCGACGTCCTTGGAAGGTGTGGGGAGGGCGCGAGGAGGAGGAGGGCCAGGTGCCAAGAGAGGGCCGTCTGTGAGCTAGATCTCGTCTCGACCTCGGCTAGATCTCGGCTAGATCTCGGCTAGATCTCGGCCTGTCCGATGTGGAGCTGGTCAAAGAGCATGTACGTATGCGCCTGGAGGTTGGGTCAGTGGAGGTTGGGTGAAGGCAGGTGGTCGGAGGTGTGAGTATGTGTGGTGTGTGTCGGGCCAGGCAAGGATTCGGAACGGCATGCTTCGGTCAGGGTTTCGTCGACGGTTTCGTCGAAGAGCACAGGAGGCGTGGGTGTGTGCGTGTGTCAGGATCCATATCGGGCTCGATCTCGGGCTCGATCTCGGCTCGATCTCGCCTGCCAGGTCGGCCCTTCCTGCCACGACGCCGGGAGCAGCGACGCCTCCTCGCTAGAGCCTACCTCTCGCATCTCCTGGCGCGAGTCAGCGAGTCGGGTGAGAGAGCCGAGGCACGCCCCGCCTCGCCACAGCCTGTCTTCTGCTGCTGCAGCAGCACGCCGCACGCGAGCCGGCCTGCGGAGGCACGCCCACACCCCTCTCATCCACGGGCCACTCGCGGCAGCGGCAGCAGGCGGCGCGCGCGGGCGGACCGATCAGGGCGGGGATGAAGATTGCAAACGAGGCGGCCGTCATCTGCGAGAAGAGGACGCCGCATCCGCGCAACTCGACGACCGCCTCGATGGCGACGAAGCCGGAGAGGATCATCGCGAGGCCTGCGGTGCCGGTCGCCTCTTCGTACCCTTGCCCGCGCGCCTAGCACCGCTTCTCCCGCACGGCTCAGTCCCTTCCGAGCAGCGTGCCTCACAACCCCTCCGGGCCCACGCGCCATGAAGAAGTCGACGAGGAAGGGCGAGCAGACCGCAAACAGGCCGTAGAAGGCGCCCATGAACGGGACGATCCGCATCGTGCCGGTGATGGCGCGCAGCGACGAGACCACGACCGACTCGCCCGTGATGCCCGCAAAGAGAAAGTAAAAGACGGGCGACGCCATCACCACGTTCGCCGCCGCCGCCACGTTCTTGCGCAGGAAGTCCTCGATCAGCTGCCGGTCGCTGATCCGATCGCTCACGCCGAGCGAGCGGAAGCCGGCCAGCAGCCCGTTGATGGCGGAGGCGCGCTGCTCGTCTGACGCGGCCATGGCGCCGAGGACGACGCCCGCGAAGAGCGCGGTCCCCTGGAAGAAGCCGGCGTCAAACTGGCCGCGCGCAAGCAGGCCCGCCTCCTCGGCCGCCGCGGTGCTCAGCTGGCGGGCGGCCGGCCGCAGCAGCGAGCCGCGCGAGCCGGCCGGGCAGGAGGCTCGCGCCACAGCCGGCGGCGCTCGGTGCAGGCTGCCTGCGCAGGCTCGCGGCGCAGCGCGGAGCGCACAAGCGGCGCGCAGCATACTGGTCGCCTGTGAGGCGGGTCGGGGCGTTTGTGAGGGCGCCGAGCGGGCCACGAGGCGCGGGAAGGGGAGGAGCAGGGTGCTTGATGAGGCGTCGGACTTGTTGCAACTGTGGTGAGAAAAGAAAACTCGCGGATTTTTTAAGAAAGGCCACTCCAGGATGTGCTTCAGCTCGAGCAAAACGCACATTGGGAAAAAAGAAATGTTGACGGCAGAAGGTTGACACGCTGCAAAGCAAGGTTGTGCTCGACGAGGTGACGCCAAGTTGACCGTGAGACACCAACCTAGACCCAGAACGATGCAGCGAGCGCGGCTCTGGTTTCTTGTGGGTCTCCTTCCTGCGGCCGTCAAGGCGCTGGCGGGCGAACCAAGTTCGTCGACAGAGGTTGCGGAGCTTCTACGAGAGATGCACCAGGAGATGGCGGCAACAGCTGCCAGGAACGATGCCAGGATGTCGGCGATGCAAGCTGAGATTGAGGCGCTCAAGTCTGCG
Organism: Emiliania huxleyi CCMP1516; assembly: GCF_000372725.1. NCBI lineage: Eukaryota > Haptophyta > Isochrysidales > Noelaerhabdaceae > Emiliania > Emiliania huxleyi. The sequence goes on from NW_005194698.1 coordinate 161,204, forward strand.
AACGGCACGGATGCGCGCCATGCGCCCCCGCACGGCACAGGTTCGCACGGCGCGGGCGCGCTCGGCGGGGGCTCAGCTGACTTCATGGCAATGCCAAATTGCTCCATGCCTGCGCACACGATTGAAACGACCGCCATGAAGTCAGCTGCCGGCCGCCGCTGGTGCGAAATCCTGCGGTCAGCGTCGGCCGCCACGCTCATGCTCATGAGCCCGCCAAACTCCAACCCTCGCTATCAGCAGGAGGCGTACATGCGCAGCCCACGGTTTGAAGCGATTGCAGGCATGGGCTTCCACACGGACGAGAGTGGGTGTGCGGTGCCGCATTTCCTCTCGCAGCTCGGCCAGGACTGGTGGATCTACATGAATCATGCTCGTTTCATGAAGCGCCAAGGCACCTACGTCGACCTTGCGGCAAACGACGCCATGGTCATCTCCAACACCTTTTTCTTTGACACGTGCCTGGGCTGGAGAGGCGTGTGTGTCGAGCCCAATCCGGCGCACCATGCGCGGCTGCGTAGCGAGCGCACGTGCGCCCTCGAGGCGCGGGCCGTCTCCACGTGCGCAAAGTATGGAGACGCCGCACTGCAACTCGTCACACGAGATGACGCTGGCGACAAGATTGGTGGGCACTCGCACCTGGGCTCGCCAATGCCCGGTGACCGCGCGCATCGTGCATCTGTCGTCAAGATTGCGGGCTGCACCTCGTTCACGGATGCGCTCGCCTCTCAACAGATTGATCATGTCGACTTCCTCTCTCTCGATATAGAGGGCCACGAAGTGGCGGCGTTGCGGTCGCTCGATTGGGCGAAGGTCACGATCGACATCATAATCTCGGAGAATCCCAGAGTGGTGCCGCTCCTCTGCGGCGAGCAAAACTATAGCCAGGTGAGCATTTTCAGTTCTGGCCAGGCAGAGCGCGCATACCTACGACCAGGCTTCCGATTGCTCGCTGAGGTGAACGGCGAACAAGTGCATCGGGTGCCACGGCCAAAAGGCATGGGCGGCGGGCGGGTTCGGCGGCGTTGACCTTCGTTGCGCGTTGGCACATAACATATTGCCAGCACAGCATACAGCAAGATGGCGTGGCTGTTCTCGCGCGCGTCACATACAAGTTTGTGCTCCTCCTTCGCTGTCCCATCTCCTCATCTCTTTCCCACCTAGGCGGGGCGGTGGGGGGGCGGCGGGCGCGGAGTGCTGGGTGCGGTGCGGTGCGTGCAATCGTGTGTTTGGCGTCATGTTGTGTGTGCCTTCGCTTGTTTTATTAATAATTATCGAAGTTTAGCTCAAAAAGAAGAAATACGCCCGCCGCCCCACTACTGTTTTCCTGTGAGTCCTTTTCTTTCTTTCTTTCTACAAAAAAATACAACCCAAAGGCGGTCGCACAAATCGAAACGAGGAACGTAGAAAGGGGCCGTCGACGTGCCCGTCTCCGTCTGCTGAGCAAGCCGTCTGCACCTGGCGCTTCATGCCGCGCGTGAGCATTTGGCTGGACCGGCGCGCGGGCGGCGCTGACGCATCGGCGAGCCACGTGGCCCTCCTAGCACTCATCGCCTCGGCTGCAGGCATCTCCTCTGGAGGAGGCATCCAGCACGAAGGAATACCCTGCCCGCAGGGCTGCGCGTGGACGAAGGAATACCCTTGTCCCGGGAGCCCCAAGCATTGGAGGCAAGCTCACGCCAAGGACGACGGATCGGCCTGCTTCAATGTCTGCTGCAAGACGCCGCCGTCGCCGCCACCGCCGCCATCACCACCGTCTTGCCCACAGGGCTGCGCGTGGACGAGGGAATACCCATGCCCCGGCAGCCCCAAGCATTGGAGGCAAACTCACGCCAAGGACGACGGATCGGCCTGCTTCAGTGTTTGCTGCAAGACGCAGCCACCTTCATCCCCGCCACCTCCTCCTTCTGCACCGCTGCCCTCGTTACCACCATCCGCTCCTCCTCCTCCGGATCCTCCGGATCGTCCGCCGTCGCCGCCGCCCTTCTCGCCAGCCTCTTCGTACGAGATCGAGGTGCGAACCGGGCGCCGCTCCAACGAGATGTCCTGGGGCCTCGAGTGCAACGGCCGTCACGTGCTCTCGGGTGGGCCCTACGGCACGTGGTACAGCCACGAGGACAGCGTGCACACGTACAGCCTCGACCTCCCTCCTCTCTCGACCTGCACCCTCTCGATGCAAGACTTGTGGGGCAACGGCTGGGATGACGCCACGTGGTCGGGCCTTGGGCAGAAGGACATCACGCTCGGGTGGGGGCACTCCGGTAGCCACTCCTTTGTGGTCCCGTTCGCTCCCCCAACGCCGCCATCGCCGCCATCGCCGCCGCCGCCACTGCCGCCACCGCCACCTCCTCCCTCGCCGCCGCTGCCACTGCCGCCACCTCAACCTCCTCCCTCGCCGCCGCCGCCGCCACCACCACCATCGCCGCCGCCGCCCTTCTCGCCAGCCTCTTCGTACGAGATCGAGGTGCGAACCGGGCGCCGCTCCAACGAGATGTCCTGGGGCCTCGAGTGCAACGGCCGTCACGTGCTCTCGGGTGGGCCCTACGGCACGTGGTACAGCCACGAGGACAGCGTGCACACGTACAGCCTCGACCTCCCTCCTCTCTCGACCTGCACCCTCTCGATGCAAGACTTGTGGGGCAACGGCTGGGATGACGCCACGTGGTCGGGCCTTGGGCAGAAGGACATCACGCTCGGGTGGGGGCACTCCGGTAGCCACTCCTTTGTGGTCCCGTTCGCTCCGCCATCGCCGCCATCGCCGCCGCCGCCACTGCCGCCACCGCCACCTCCTCCCTCGCCGCCGCCGCCACTGCCGCCACCTCGACCTCCTCCCTCGCCGCCCAAACCGCCACCACCACCATCGCCGCCGCCGCCGCCGCCCTCGCCGCCCCCTCCGTCGCCTCCGCCACCATCGCCGCCGCCGCCCTCGCCGCCACCCCCGTCCCCTCCGCCGCCCTCGCCGCCGCCCCCGTCGCCCCCGCCTCCCTCTCCACCGCCACCCAGCCCACCTCCACCGTCCCCACCACCGCCGTCGCCGCCGCCGCCGTCCCCGCCGCCGCCCTCACCACCGCCGCCATCGCCGCCGCCACCCTCGCCACCGCCGCCCTCACCGCCGCCACCCTCGCCTCCTCCGCCTTCCCCACCACCTCCGTCGCCGCCGCCGCCCTCGCCGCCACCACCCAGCCCGCCTCCTCCGTCCCCACCGCCGCCCTTCTCGCCAGCCTCTTCGTACGAGATCGAGGTGCGAACCGGGCGCCGCTCCAACGAGATGTCCTGGGGCCTCGAGTGCAACGGCCGTCACGTGCTCTCGGGTGGGCCCTACGGCACGTGGTACAGCCACGAGGACAGCGTGCACACGTACAGCCTCGACCTCCCTCCTCTCTCGACCTGCACCCTCTCGATGCAAGACTTGTGGGGCAACGGCTGGGATGACGCCACGTGGTCGGGCCTTGGGCAGAAGGACATCACGCTCGGGTGGGGGCACTCCGGTAGCCACTCCTTTGTGGTCCCGTTCGCTCCGCCATCGCCGCCGTCGCCGCCGCCGCCATCGCCGCCGCCATCGCCACCGTCTCCGCCATTGCCACCGCCGTCCCCGCCACTGCCGCCGCCACAACCACCCTCGCCGCCCAAACCGCCACCAGCGATGCCGCCAAGTCTCGAGGAGAAGGTCAAGGGCCTTTTGAGCGATATGGTTCTGAGCACCGAGGTGAGCGCTCTACTACCGTGGGGTGGCGAGGACGCAACACTGCTCGAGGGCCAGATGAAGTCAGCCGAAGCGCTATTCTCCAACTTCACGCAGGCGCCCATGCTTGTCAACCTCACCTCGGCGCTAGTTCTGTACTTCTCCAAGATCGACCCATCGCAGCTCAACAGCTCATGGACGGAGGAGATGCAACGCGCGTGGCTTGGCCGGCTCTTCCTTCTCGGCAGCAGGGTGAAACACAGGAGCGAGGGCGCCTATCTCAAAGAGCTGTTGGAGAAGGCTGAGGAGTACATCACCGTCGGAGCTGGCGACGCCTTGGCCGGGGACTATCCCAGCTCATTTCAACGGAGGAAGGCAGAGCTTTGGGATGGGTTGGATGACCTCCAGCAAAGTGCACCCGGGGTCTTTCTCGGGTACACTGTGCCTCAGCTCTGCCGCAAAGCGGGCGACTTTGGTAAGGATGCGGCCGAAGACGTTGTCTCAAGTACTGGCGTCGGCCTCGGCGCAGTAATGGCGTACCATATTGCTGATGCTGCTATGGCCAGTGAGGAGGGTAGCGGCACGGATCACGGACGACGCCTTCGTGCCGTCACTCGTAGCCAATCGACTGCATACAGCACCGCTCAACTCAGCCAAATGCCGCCCAAAGAGCTGGCGCAGCACGTGTACGACGAGATCGGCAAGGGCGGTTATCGCCATAAGGTCTGCAAAGGCGAGCTTTGCGGCGCACTAAAGGCCACTGAAGTTGACCATCGTGTGGAGAAGCAGACTCTAAAACGCCAGGTGGAGAAACTTGCGGAGAGAGGGATCTACCCTACGGAGGAAGATGTGAAGGACTTGAAGTATTTCACCAATTCGCGCCCGAATCTGAAGGAGGAGCTCGCGGCCGACAACCAGGACTTCGGAAGGTGGAAGAAGAAGATATTGGCAGGTGCGGAAGAGACAGTTGAATGCGGAAGCAACCTTCTATGCGCGCGCGACAAGGCCCGTGTGTTGTTCAAGGAGCTCGAGGGTGCCGCCGATATGCTCGAATGCAAAGGCAAGGCAACGAGTGAGATTTGTCTGAAGTCGGGAAAATACGCCGAGAAGGTCTTTGCTGGTGCCTATAAAGACGCTTGGGAGATGCTGTCGGAAGTGTGTGCACGACCGAAGTCGACGTTGGAGCATTGCCTCAAGTTCAAACAGCTCAAGCCGCTTCGGCATGCGCTCCAAACGGCGGCGGAGGAGGGGCTGGGGATGGCGACTAAGAAGGGGGCAGCGACGGTGATGGGGAAGGGAGCAAAGGAAGGCGCACAAGCTGCTGCGAAGCAAGGCGCAGAAGCGGCGCGCAAGCAAGCGATGTCGGCGGCCGCGAAGCGAGCAGCCGGAGCGATCGCGAGAAAGGGAGCAGTGGCCCTCGCCACCGCGACGACAGTGGGCGAGTTGCTTGCCCCCGTCATCGCTGCTACCTTGACAGCGCAGTGCCTCATGCCTTCCGACTATTCCAACGAAGCCAGACTCACCGGGGCCGCTGTTGGCTTGGGTGCTGGGGCGGTAGTCGGGACGGCTGCGTATAGGGCCTTGGTTGCACGACAGGCTGCCAACTTGGCGGCAAGACAGGCTGCCGTGTCTGCTGCGACAGCCGGTCAATCGGCAGCTGCCAGGGTGCTAGCTAAGAGTGTCGCGCTCGGCGGAAAGGCAATAGTTTCGGGCGCAAGGGGAAGGAGCGCCCCTACACTAGCTGCTGGAGCTGCGGCAGGGTCAGCGATTATCATTGTCGGCGTGGTGGCAGCATCGGCCGTCACTGTGGCTGACCACTTCTGGGTCACCGATGCTGAAAAGGAGGAGGAGCTCCTGCGAAAGGATGCGTTTGAGTGCGACTGCGCCTGGACTTCCGATTGGGTCTGCCCAAATTCTGTTCTCGTTCGGTCTCCCGGCGAGGACCCGGATAAGATTGCGAGGGACGACGGCTCCTGGTGCTTTAGCTACTGCTGTGGCGTGGTCGAGGAGTCAATGACCGCAGCAATGAAGGTCATCAAGAACCGCGATGAGCTTGCCGTGCATGTGCATGATGCCAAAGCCGAGGTGGAGGAGGAGGCGAGAAAGAGAGAAGAAGAAGCTGCGGCTCAGCGGGCACAGGAGGCTGAGGCTGAGGCGGCCGAGCGCGCGCGACGCAAGGCGGCACAGGAGGCGGCGGCGGAGGCAGCGGCGGCAGAGGCGGCCGCAGAGCAATACTTGCGCGAACAGCTAGCAGCGCCACCACGCACGTTCGGCTCTGCAGCTGTGGCAGCAAGCGTTCTTGGGATGGGCCTCGTTGCCGGGCTAATTTTGATCGCCGCTCGGCACCGCAGGGCAAGTGCATTACCATTGGTGTAACCAAGAGGAGCAGTTCGGATGTTTAGATCGGATGTGTTTGTTCAAATTGATGAGTGTCCTCTAGATAGAGCCGTATCTAGATACGTACCGAATCCTGCAGCGCTCTCGGCTCTAGCACTAGAGTGCTCACGCCACGAGCACGCAGCACACATTCACATACAATAGACTACAGACATTGCGGCGTTCTGGCGCTTCGTTGAACGTCGAGACAAAGAATCAAAATCAAACTCGATTGGTTGTTGAAAACACTGCTCATATGGGTCGCATTTCAATACTGCGAGGATGCGGTTGTGTGAGGACACCATCGCGCCGAAAAGAGCGTGTCCAGCAGCAGCCGACCAGCCTCGGCGTCGCGAGCGTCGGCGAGTGCGCGGAGGGCGTCGAGGGCGGATGCCAGCGCGTACCTGTCGCCCTGTCCATCGTCTACGAGCAGCCTTCCCAACCTTGCGACCACCCTCGCGCGCCGTTCCCCGCCCTCTGGAAGACACGCGCGCAGCGATTCCGAGCCGGCGATCACCTCGCGGGGTGGCGGGGGGGGGAGCGCGGATTGCATCTCTAGTACAAGGCGGATCTCGCGACCGATGATCACCTGCTGCAGTGCCAGCAGCGCCGACGCGTGCAGCGGCCACAGCGGCGTCCCCCCGTGCGGCAGCGACACGCCCTTGTCGTCCAGCGCCGCCAGCAGAACCTCGACGGCGCCGCACGTCTCCGGCGTGGCCGCAAACCGCTGCAGCGCCGGGCCGATCGCCTCGGCGGCGGCGGAGCGAGCCACGTCGAAGTGGTCGCCGGGAGGTGGCGCCGATGCCACCAGCCGCGACAGCGCGCCAACGGCACTGACGACTTTTTGGGGGGCGAGAGCGGCGCCGCTGTCAGCCGCATCGGCTGCGCGCAGCGCGCCGCCAAGCGCGTGCGCGAGATAGCGGAGGACCTGCAGTGCAAAAGTGCAGCAGCCATGAGCACCCGCACTCCCCTTGTGCGCGAATTGGAGGCCGCGGAGGGCGGAAAGGATCCCTCGCCGAGATGCCCCGAGATGCCCCGAGATGCCCCGAGATGCCCCGAGATGCCCCGAGATGACTCCAGATTGAGGCGAAAGCAGCTCCCTCCCCGCGGCTCCTCTTCCCGGCCTCCAAGGCTGGCCAGACTACGGGCGCATCCTTCGCATCTAGGCCTTCTGCAACCTCGCCCTCGCAGCGGGTCGCGGCCGAAGGTTCGCCGGCGGCCACGCTCGAGTCACCTCGGCTGACCTCGGGCGGTCTCGCTGCGGCGTCAAGGGCGGCGGCCAGGGCGTCGGCGATGCGCGGAACCGCGGCGCCTCCGGCGGCGGCGAGACCGCGCATAGCGGCCCTTCTCGCCGCCTCGGCCTCGCGCCGCGAGCCTACAACTAAAGGCCGCTGTGCAGGGCGAAGAATGAGGCGGGCGTGGACACGCGCCTCGCGCCGCGTGCCGTTGCAAGCGATGACGCCGAGAAGTGCGTCGAGTGCGGCGCCGGCCGTCGCGGCGGCAAGGCCGGGATCGCCTGTGAGGTAAGGGCAAGGGGTACGATGTCTCCACGCTAGTGCGATCCATCCCCGGCACCTCCATGGAGACAGAGCCGTTCGACCGTGCAAGCTCGGGTGTCTGTCCGTCATGTCCGTGTGCGAGGCGGTGAGGGAGGGGAGGCAGCGAGGAGAGAGGTCGCAGTGAGGAGGGGAGAGGCAGCAATGTGTGTGTGTGGGGGGGGGGGGGGGGGAGACGCGCCAGTACGCCCTCGTGCCAGGCGGCCGAGGGCGTATGCGGCGCCAAGGCGGCTCGATTCGGACGGCTCCACTGGCGGACCGCCCCGGCCGCCCCGCTGAGCCGCTAGCGTCGCCGACAGCGAGTATTCGCTGTCTGGGCCGGCGCCTTCAGGGTCGGTCGAGAGAAAACTCAGAAAATGGATCAGCGAAGGTTGCGGGAAGGTTGCGGGCGGCTGACGGCGGGTCGCCGCCTGGGGCTCGGGGGCGGCGGGCGCAGACGGGCTCTGCAGCACGCAAACACCGCCCGGGACACGGTGTGGTGAGGCCATGCGCAAGGGGTGACCAAAGCGCGTGGGGCGGCGGCGGGGCGGAGGCCAGGGGCTAGCCACGGCTGTGTGTGTGTGCGTGTGTGTGCGTGTGTGTGTGTGCGTGTGTGTGCGTGTGTGGTGCATCTCTTGTGCACGCCCTCGTCGCCTCGCAACGCGGTGCAAGGCGCCGTCGCTCCCTGCTGTCTATTCGGCGCCAGCAAGCGCTGCTCCAGCTGCGAGAGTCGAGCCTAGTTGACAATTCAAGGAGTGCGTATTCATCAGCAGGCGCTGGTCCAGCTGCGAGAGTCGGCCGCAACCGTCTCCGCCGCCGCCTGAGAAGAGGAGGCTCCCCGCCCTCCCTTCCCGCCCCGGAGGTACTGGAGCACGTGGTCCCAGAGGAGGGACAGGTCCCCTTCTTCCGCCGCGCCAAAGGGGACCTCCTCCGGCCGCAGCACCGCACGCCAGCCGTCGCGCGCGCTGCCTTGCGGTCGCCGGAGAAGCATGCGCCGCCCGGACGAGTTTGACCCGAGGCGGCGGCCCTTGACCCGCGGCGGCCGCCGCGAAAGGCTCGCGGAGGGAGGGGCGGAGGAGGAGGGAGGGACGGCGGAGGAGGGGGAGAGCGGCTCCAAGACGCGGACGAACTGGAACTTGAACATTGGGCGCCAGGGCGGGGCAGGCGCGGCTGCGTCCGCGTCGGTGGCGGCGGCGGTCGATGTGTCGGCAGCGAAGGCTTCCGGGCCGGCGACGGCGGAGCCGCGGTGCAGCAAGTCGTAGTGGATGATCGCGACGGTGCCCGCTTCGACGGTCAGCGGCAGGCCGCGCCTGATTGATTGATTGGGGGCCGATCCTTCAGAGCGCACGAAGCCTGCCGCTGGTCAGATATGGCCGAGAGGTAGCCGAGAGGTAGCCGAGAGGTAGCAGAGAGGTAGCAGAGAGGTAGCTGACATACAGCCGAGATGTAGCCGAGATATAGCCCGCACCGCCGGTCGGCGGACCGAGTCGCGGCCGGGAAGAGCTCCAGCGTGTCCTCCTACCGAGGAACGAGCTCCGTTCCTCCACCGGCGAGCGGCGAGGGGTAGCTCCGGCGCGTCCTCCTCGAGGCAGCGGCGGCGCGAGGCCGCGTCGGCGGCGTAGCTAAAGCCTACGCCTTCTTTGCGGCAGAGGGGAGGCGGCGGGCGGTGAGCCGTATCTTCATCTGAAGCGAACTCGACCACGGATTGCTTCAGTGTGCGCAATCTCATTCTCCAGCTCCAGAAGGCGAGGTGGGGGGCGAGGTGGGGGCGTGGTTGGCGCGTGGTGAGAGGGCGGCGCTCTCTCGCCTTCGAAGCGGCCAGCCCCGAGCCGGTCCTCGCCGCAGTGCGCGTGCTCCGCGTCGACCGAGCCGTACTGCGAGAAGGGCATGATGTGGGTCGGCCCCATGTCGGGCGTGACTCGGCGCGGGTAGTAGAGCGCCATCGCCATGGTGGGCAGGTGGTCTCGCATCTTGCGCGTGCCTGAGTATGACTCAGATTCCTCTAAATCAATCGTTTATGATCTCGCTCTTGCGCGTGCCTGAGTTAATGACTCTGAATCCTCTGAATCAATAGTTTATGATCTCGCTGTTGCGCGTGTGCCTGACTCTGCAATCCCAATCAGAGTCTAGGCACCAGCACCGCTCGGGGGGACACGGAGCATCGCGGGGTGTGAGTACAGCGGAAGAGCATGCAGAGTGGTGTTGGAATCAATGGCGTCTGCATTCCGCATCTAGGAGTGCGCGCGCGCCCCAGTACGAGTCCTTGTGCCAGACCTGGTCCGCCCCGCCCGAGTGGTGCAGGTGGCGGTGCGCGTGCATCGTGTAGCCGCGCCCGAGGATGGACGCCAGAGCGCCGCGCACCTGCGCAAGAGGGAGCTCTGGACCCCCGTCTCTTCCGCAGGCCCCTTTTAATGGCAGTGGCACGCAGGCCGATGCTACCTGGAGCATATGCAGAATCTGATCACGCATCTAGCGCCGCGCACCGTCGGGCCGTGTACTACTCGCGTCGCGTTGGGCAGGAGCGGAGCCAGGTTGTTGGAGCTCGAGACAGGGTCCTGCTGTGCTTCTGCCGTCGCCGCGACGACGGCGTGGAACTCGGCGTCAAATTCAGGCGGAGAGAGGAGTATGTAGCCGCGAGCGATGAATTGCCGAAGCTGCCGGTCTGAGAGGCGGAGCTGGCCGTCTGCACCAGCCGCCAACCTCTCGCCGGACAGCACTGGGCTGGACTCATGCGGATTCGCCGGCGACGGCACAATTCGTTGATCGTTGGCGGACTGCTGGATTAGGTACACGAGCAGAGCTAGGAGGAGTGACAGCAGCACCTGCCGCGTCCAAGACGCGTCGGCCATGGACGGTCAAACTCTGCCAGCCACTGGGACGGGCGAGCGGCGCGGCGGCCGAGCGGGGCAGACACGCGAGAAAAGAATTTACGCATACCACAGGCACACCACCGCGCACCGCGCTGCGAGCCTGTCGTGTCCCTTGTCAGGAGCAGGAGAGCCCCACCTGTCCCCCTGATCGTCCTTCCAAAATCCTGCTCGTGCAGGTGGGGACCTTGTCCTCGTCCCATCCCTCGTTTGGCGTGTCTGTTTTCTTTCTTTCTTTCTTTTAGGTACACCACACGAGAAAAGAAACTCCGCGTCTAGCGACCAAGGCTAAAAAGAATTTTACAAAATAAGATCGAGCGGTGACGAGTGAACTGCGGGCAGTGGGGAAGGCAGCCTCGACTGCCATACAGACATGGGTGCGAACAACGTATGCGTCGATTCTTTGTTTTTTTTTGAGAGCGCCTTCGTTGTTAATACGCCCATGGTCCCTGGTAGCAGTCACTCGCACACACACGCCGCACTGCACGTCTGCACCGCGCGCCCGCCCACCGCCCCGCGCCCAGGCGCACGCTCTGGGGCATCTCCGTGCCGTGTGGTCTTCCGGTTCGTAGTAATAATATAGTACCATGGTTACTGTACCATGGGGTGGACGCTTAGGCTGCGGGCGCCAACAGTACAGAGCTCACCACCCCAAGAGCTCCCCGCGGCTCACGGCGGCGCACATCCCGCCCACGCGCACCCTCCCCACCGCCTCCGCGCCCGCCCCGGCGCCCTTCCGCTCCGCCTCGGCGAGCAGCTCGCTTGGCCTTCCCATCTCCACGCCCTGCGCAAGGAGGGAAGTGTATGTGTGTGTGTGTGTGTGTGTGTGTGTGTGTGTGTGTGTGTGTGTGTGTGTGTGTGTGTGTGTGTGTGTGTGTGTGTGTGTGTGTGTGTGTGTGGGGATGTGGGGGTGGGCCTGGGGGCGAGTTGCCCTGACTGCACAGGATTGCATGCCCCGAAGACGGCGACACATAGCGGGGGACACTGCGTAAGGAGCGAGTGCCAAGCCAAGGTTGGGGTTCTAGGTGGTGGGACCATGAGTGAGGGGGGGTGGGCCGGGTCCTGTGGGGGTGAAATGTTGCGCGGCGAATTCGAACCTACCACCTCGGCGCGACGATCCTCACGCGCAGGGTAAAACCCTGTGGGACAAAACCCCTCCGC
>NW_005194698.1:172921-189799 GCF_000372725.1 Emiliania huxleyi CCMP1516
GGGGGGGGGGGGGGGTCGCACACCTGCATGACTCGCGCCCGCACCAGCCCTGGCGGGGTGCCGTCGAGGCTCGCGAGCAAGCCGGCCAGCGCGCAGTTTGCACTGCCCGTCCCCGCGTCCTCGCTGCCGTCGGCGCGGTGCATGCGGGCGCGCAGCTCCAGCCTCGCCGCCTCGCCGCCTACATGACGGCTCAGGGACGGCTCGGCGAGTGACCTCGACCTACACACCCTCCCGCCTCGCCGCCCCGCCGCCCGAGCCGTCGAGCCGAACGTAGGCGAGCACCTTAAACATAATATAAGATATAAACATACAAATATAATATATAAGTCGAGCCGCACGTAGGCCTGCACCTTGGGAGGCAGCAGAGTCGCCGACCCTCCCGCTGCCAGAGCCTCGAAGGCGGAGGGCACGCCGCGCGACCTGGGGGAAGGCGCCGGCAGGCTTCGCGGGAGGCTCCCGGCCGCGGTGGGAGGGCACGCCGCGCGAGAGGTCCGCACACCGCCTCGAGGCAGATCTCGGCTCATCTCGGGTAGAATCTCGGGTGACCTCCCCAGAGCCGCGAGGCTGGACAGCTCGACGAGGAGGAAGGGCAGCCCGGTGGACGCCGCCAGCGGCGGGTGGCGCGCGGCGCAGACGTCATTCGCCTGCTCGAGGCAAACCAGCGAAGACGTGATGAAGACATCAATGATATTCGTACAAGAGATCTCTCGCTCGCCGCGAGGCGAAGCCGTGATCAAGACATTGATACTTTTATGTTTAGTGCCAGAAATCTCTCGCTCGCCTCGAGGCCGATCAGCGCAGCCGCCGCCTCTGCGGGGAGGGGAGGCGAGGAGAGCGAGAAGGGCTCCGGGGCGGTGAGCGTGGCGCCAACCGGCCGCCCCGCCTCGTCTTCGATCAGCTCGAGCGGGACCAGCCCAGCCTTGCGGTGAGGTGCGGGAAGGTGGGAGGGTGGGAGGGGAGAGACGGTGCGCGGCTCAGCTCACCTTCTCCTCGAGCAGGACCGTCCCTCGGACTTCCTTCCCGAAGATGCTCCGGCGCCACGCGAGCACCGTCGCCGTGCCGACGTTCGGGTGGCCGGCGAAGGGCATCTCGTCGCCTGCGGGCGGATGGGACGGGACCATGGGTGTTGTTGTCGGCCGGTCGGCTGAAGCAAGCGGCGGTCGGTCGCGCCGTCCTTTGAGAAGATGCGCACCCACGCGGTGTTGGCCTCGGACTTTGGAGGCAGCACGATTGTCGTCTCGGAGAAGCCAAACTCGATGGCAATCCGCCGCATGTCGTCGTCCGACAGACGCCGCTGCTCGTCGAGCACCACCGCAAGCTGGTTCCCGCCAAACTTGTGCGATGAAAAAACATCGACGGTCTCGAACCTCACCGAGGAGGAGGCGGCGGAGACGAAGGCGCGGCGCCAAACGTCCATGACTCAGTCCTTTTTCGTCGCCAGCTTGAGTTGGAGCTGGTACAGCTTGCGGAGGACGACGGTGGTGAGGAGAGTTAGGATGAAGATCGAGGTGAGCGGAGACGCCCTCAGCTGCTCGATCTCCGCCTCGAGCATCCACTGGCGGCGCGGTGGGCTCTCGCAAGGTGTCGCACGCACTCGAGGTCTCTTGGAGCTAGGGTTCCTCGGCCGGGTCCCGTGTGTGTGTGTGTGTGTGTGTGTGTGTGTGGGCTGCTCCTAGGGGGCCCTGTGCGATCCGACGGGTAGGGGGGCTGTGCCTGGGCGGTGTCCGGTGTGGAGTCTCTCTCTGATCCCGCCTGTGATGTTGGGTGTGAGGTCGTGGAAGCTTTGATCCCAAGGGGGGGAGCTGATCCCACTCGTAACCAACTCTCAGGGGCAGTAGGTGGGCGAGCTTCAGGCGCGCCCATCTCGATCGACAAGGCGTCGCTACGCGCGGTCTTCCGCGGGGGGAGCTTCGTCGACGGGTGCGGGAGCGCGGCGCAGTCAGTGCCGTGGCGATGCCTCCGGCTGTTTGCGGCGGGCGGCTTGCTGCTCGCTGCATGGCGAAAAACTCGTCTCGCCACACGCCAAGGGCTTATGCTCTGGCGAGACGTGAGGCGCATGCGCCCAGGAGGGGGCATGCGTAACGACACTGCTAGAGATGCCTTTCGGGGCCCAGAGACAAAACTTCTGTGATGCCATGCGTGACCTAGTAGTGTCCCCAGCTATGGGCGTGTCCACGTTGGAGCCAGGTGTGGTGTGGGCGCGAGAATAGCTCCGCCGTTCATGGAGGCAACCGATGCGAGTCGACTGGTGTGTGTCGTCGTGGTTTCGTATCAAGAATACTCACTCACTCACGGGAGGGTCCCCCGGCTGGGCAGCGAGGGAGGGTGTACAGGATGTAGAGTGTAGAGCGCTATAGAGCTGTAGAGATGTAGAGCGCTCTGGAGCGCTGTAGAGCAATGTAGAGCTGTAGAGCTCTACATCCGGCGCGTGACGAGGCGGGTGCGTTGTTTGTAGAGCGATGGTAGAGCGCGAGTCACTCTGGCGGCACACAACACCCTATAACTGCGTCATGACCAGCCTGCCATGCGTCGCCGGTGCCGCATTCGTCGCTGTGCTTCTTTAGCAGGCGGTGGACTGTCGGCTGCGAGGACGGTCGCATTTGCGCGAGGCGAGGCGAGCATTCAGACGCGTTGCATGCGCCATGACTCGCGCCAGCGCGCAGAGGCACCTGCCACCCATTGGGCGGGCAGACAGAAGGCCAGGGCAGCACTGGCAAGTTCAACGCGCCTCATATGTCGGAGAGCGACCGTGACGCATGACTCGCGCGCGCCGAGCCATGGGAGCCCAAGTATGTGAGCGCGCGGCGCGTCGACACGCCTCCGCTTTTGTAACAAAGTCTGCTTGGCTTGTGCAGGTGATGCCCAGAGCTGCAGCGGCGACGCCGGCAGCCTCGTCTCGACCTCAGAGGCTGGTGTCCTTCGGCCTGCACTGTGCAGCCACTATGCTGCTGGTCATCAAGATGTCATCATTCGTCTTGGCTGCAGACTGCGGAGTAATGCTGATGATGACATCATACTACTGCAGAGTAATGCTGCGCACTATTATTCCTGGTTACAGTGCAGAGTACTACGAAAGCGCCTACCGGAGCACAACCACGTGAAAGAGGGTCAAAAATGCTGTGAAGATGTCTTTGGGGTAGGTGGTATATGGGGTACATGGGGTGTATGGGGACGTATGGGGATATATGGGGTACTGCTGACATGGACATGGGGTGTGCTGCTGAGAGCATCTTTGAGGGGGAATGGCGAGGAAGGGGGCTCAGGAGGGCCGCGCCTACTCGCAGCGTTGACAGCTCGACAAGATGCCGCAGCGGCCCTCCCCTCGACGGCGGGCGTCAGCAACATAAAATGGGATGGGCATGGTGCGGGCTAGCGCGGGGCAAGGGTGGCGAATGGACAGCAGCGGACGCGTCTCGTGGCTCCTCAATGGCAGCGGCGGCACCTGCGAGCGGGAGGGAGCAGGCGGTGCGAGGCCAAGGGGTACAGCCGCTCCGGCGGCGCATCGCACGGCGGGAGTGGTGCGGGCGGGGCGGGCTCGGTGAGCAATAGGCGTCGCGGGGATCAAGGCGTGCAGCTTGCGGCGAACGTAGGCGGCGGGGCCAGCGTGAGAGGCGGGGAAAGCGCACGGCTTGCCTAGCGTAGCACAGCTGGAAAGCCGTCGGGCGGAGGGGAGGGGGTGCAGTGCTTCATGTTCAAAAAGAGCGCGTTCTTTTTTCTTTTTAATATGTTTTTGAAGACGAGGAGCGGCCGCTGGCTTTTATAAAATGAACTCGGGGGCACGGGACGCGGCACAAACGGGGCACACACCCCGTGAACACGTAGCCTCCCGTGTCTGCTGCGTACCACTCAATGGGCGTCTTGCTCGCCAGCCCGTCCCACGCCGGCCAGCCGCCCCGCCTCGTCGCGGGAGGCCTCACACACACCCCTCCGCCGGCGCTGCCTCTGCCACTGCCTACGGCTTTACCTCCCCCTTGTCATCGCCCACCTCGCCGCCAGCAGCACGCCCAGGACGGCATTCTCGACCTTGAGCTCGCGTGCCAGCGCCTGCAGCGAGCCCAGCGCCCCCTCGGCCTGCGCGCCCGCCGCCATCGCAGCGAATGGGAGGAGCGAGGTGACGCGCTCCGTCTCTGCGCTCAGCGTGCCTCCCTCGCCGCGGCGGTGGCGGTAGTCGATGTGCGCTCCGCCGAGCAGCGCCATCGCGGCAGGGCCGAGCAGCCACACTGCCTGCGGCGCCGAGGGGACGGCCAGCGCGCCGCCTGCGGGGGAGGGGGGAAGGGAAGGAGGGGCGCGGTGGGTGCCCGGCTCCGGCCGGCGACAAGAGGAGAGGAGCGAGCCGCACCGAGCCCAACAGCGGCGAGCGACCAGAGCATCGGGTGCCGCGAGACGCGGTGCAGCCCGTGCAGCCCGTCCGGGCTCGTCACCGCTGGCGAGGCCGACTCGCCCTTGAAGTCCATCGGGCAGCGGATCACCCACTGCCGGGCGGCAGCGCCGGCTTTGCTCGCCGCCGCCGGCTCCGCGCGCTCGCCGTGGGCCGGCTCGCTCGCCAGGGGAAGCTGCACGCGGGGGAGCGCCTGGAAGAGGCCTGCGAGACCGACCGCCTGGAGGACGAAGCTGCCGCCGACCGCCGCCACGGAGACGTGCCGCAGCGGAGGCGCACCAGCGACGCGGAAGAAGTAGCCGAATCCGAGCGAGGCGCAGGCCGCGGTGGAGAGGGCGTTGTAGAGGGCGTGGTAGGACTGCTCATCGCCGCCGCACAGCGCGATGATGGAGGCGCGGTTGTGCGAGAGGAGCACATTCTCGCCGATGAAGAAGCTCCACGGCAGCACGGCCCAGCGCAGCGCCGAGGGCGGAGCCGCCTCTGCGGCGAGCGCGGAGGACGAGGACATGCCGGCGGAGCGGCGCAAGGGGTGGAGCAGCCGACGGCCGAGGAGCGTCATCTCGGCCAGACGCGCGAAGAGCCTCACGAGGGAAATGGATCTCCTTCGGCCGCGTTGGAGGCGCGAAGAGCGGCGCCACCGGAAATTTCCCGGAACCCTTTTTTTCATGTGATAGTTCGCCTTACTTGTTTTGTATCCGCCTTTGTGAGTTGGCTTTTTTTTCGTGCCGCGACCCCTACGCTGCGGCCCGCGCCGGCACTTCACATGCCAAACCCCTCGCCGGCTCTCGACCTTTCGTCCGGCCTCGCCACGATTGTTGTGCTTCTCGCCAGTTGGCTGCTGCTTCGCTGGAAGCGCGGCCGGCGCGCTCCTCCTCCGCCTCGAGAAGAGCCGTCGGCGCCCGTCCGAGCCGTCGGCGCGAAAGCGGCGGGTCGCGGGCCGATGACGATCCTGTTCGGCTCGCAGACGGGCACGGCTGAGGGCTTCGCGACCACGCTGATGCGCGAGGCGCGTGTGCGGGGGTACGCCGCACGGGCGCTCGACCTCGAGGAGCTCCCGCCAGAGGAGCTGGGCGGCGTGGAGGGGCCCTGCGTCTTCTTGCTGGCGACACACGGCGAGGGAGACCCGACCGACAACACGGTCGCCTTCCACCGCTGGGCCAGCGACGCGTCGCGCGAGCCCGGCTGCCTCGCGGCGCTGCAGTATGCAGCGTTTGGGCTCGGCGACCAGTGGCAAGAGGAGTGAGGCGATGGCGGGCGGGTCAGCTCACACCGGCACGTGGAGAGGTAGGCAACACGCAGTACGAGCACTACAACTCGATGGGCAAGTGGGTGGACGCGCGCCTCTCCGCCCTCGGAGCGAGACGGCACACCGCTCCGCCTGTGTCTCGCCGACTGCGCGACTAGGCCCTCTCCCGGACCCTTCCTGGACCCTTCCTGCAGGCTGGCGCCGCTCGGGCTGGGAGACGACGACGGCGACATCGACGCTGACTTTGAGTCGTGGCGCGCCTCCCTGTGGGTGGCCCTCTGCGGCGGGTCCGACCAGGCAGACGGCCAGGAGGAGGCGGCGGAGGAGGCGCCCGCGCCGAGCTACGTCGCCGTCGTGGCGGCGGCGGCGCCGTCGGCGGCGGCGGCGTCGGCGGCGGCGGCGGCGGGCGGCGTTTCCGAGCCTGGCTCCGACGCGCCTCCCCTCGCCTGGCTCGGAGCCGTCTTTCCGAAGCAGCGCCTGGCGGCGGGCCAGGCCTGACTTTTGACGCTCTCACCATGACATCAGGTCCGTGAATGTCGATGACATGACATGTCCGTGGCACGTCCCGCAGGTCTGCGAGAACCGCGAGCTCTGCCGGGACGCGTCCTGCGGGTCGGTCCGCCACATCTCGCTCTCCGCGGGCGACGGGCGCGGAGTCACCCGGCGGAGGTGCGGGCATGTCCCGGACGTATCGTGGACATGTCCCTGCAGGCGACGGGCGCGGAGTCACCTGGCTGAGGTACGAGTGCGCCGACGACCTCGCTGTCCTCTGCGACAACGGCGCCGCTCTCGCCGCCTCCACCCGAGACCCGGACCCGGACCCAGATCCCAACCCTGACCCTATCCCTATCCCTGACCCTGACCCTGACCCTGACCCTGACCCTGACCCTGACCCTGACCCTGACCCTGACCCTGACCCTGACCCTGACCCTGACCCTGACCCTGACCCTGACCCTGACCCTGACCCTGACCCTGACCCTGGCCCTGACCCTGACCCCTTACCCCAGGCGCCGCCCTCGCCGCCGCCACCGCCGCGCGGCTCGGCCTCGACCCGCTCTCCACCTTCCGCCTCCGCCTCGCCCACCCCTCCGCCGGGTCGGACGCGCCGCCGCCGCCGCTGCCGACCCCGTGCACGGTCGGGCAGGCGCTGCTAACCCTAGCCACCCCAGACCCGCAGCCCTAGCCCTAACCCGATCCTCCCGACCCCGTGCGCGGTCGGGCAGGCGCTGCGCTGGGTCGCAGACTTGCGCGCGGCCGCGTCCAAGCCACTGCTCCGCTTCCTGGCGGCGCACGCAGCCGACCCTGCCGAGGCGGCGCGGCTGAGGCGCCTCCTCCTCCCTCGCGGGCGCGGGCAAGGGCGGGCCGGGGCGGGCGAGGGACCTGACTTTGCTGCCGCGTTGTGGATGAAGGCACCTCTCCTCGCGGGCGGGCAAGGAGGAGTACGCCGCGCACGTCGTCGCGGCGGGCCGGGGCGCCGCGGAGCTGCTGCAGGAGATGCCCTCCCTCTCTCCGCCGCTCGGAGGCTTGCTCGAGCTCGCGCCCCGCCTCGTGGACGGTGCGAGGCTGTGAGTCACCGCCCGTCGTCCATTAGGCTTGCTCGAGCTCTTGCCCCGCCTCGCGCCGCGCTACTACACCATCTCCTCCTCGCCGTCGCTCGACCGCACGACGCTGCATTTGACCGTCAAGGTGCCGAGATCACCCGAGATCACCGGAGATCACCCGAGATCGCCCGAGGTCGCCCCGAGATCAGCAGAGGTCACCCGAGATCGCCCGAGATCGCCCGAGGTTCACCCGAGGTCGCCCCGAGGCCAGGTGCTGCGCGAGCCGTTCAGGGACGCTCCGCACCGCACCAAGCTCGGAGTCTGCAGCACGCAGCTCGAGGCGGCGGCCGCCGGCCGGTCCGTCGTCGCGTTTGTGCGCCGCTCCTCGTTCCGCTTGCCTTGCGACGGCGCCACGCCGGTGGTGATGGTTGGTCCCGGCACCGGCATCGCCCCGTTCCGCGCCTTCCTGCAGGAGATTGCGGCACCCCTCCGACCGTAGCAATGAGCGTGGCCACTCGTTGACTCTGTGGATCCGCGCCGCCCTGCAGGAGATGCGCGTGGCTGCGGCAGAGGGGCGCGGCCGGACGGGGCCGACGCGGCTCTACTTTGGCTGCCGGCACGCGCGGGGCGACTACCTGTACGAGGACGAGCTGGCCGCCGCCCTCGAGGGCAAGCTGCTCGGCACGCTGCGCTGCGCCTTTTCGCGCGATGGAGCGCGCAAGGTGTGGGCGCTGCGACAAATTGCAGCGCGAGGACGGGATGCGTCCAGGACTCGTCCGTGAGAGCGTGCGGTAGGTGTACGTGCAGGACTTGCTGCGCGAGGACGGGAGGGAGGTGTGGTCGCTGCTGGGCTGCCGCGGCGGCCACCTCTACATCTGCGGCGGCACCGCCATGGGGAGGGAGGTTGTGCTGGCGCTCCAGCGCACCGCCGTCGAGCACGGCAAGCTGAGCGAGGCGGAGGCTGCCGCCTTCGTGTCTCGGATGGAGGGCGAGGGCAGGCTTGTCAAGGAGCTGTGGTCGTGACGCGACGGGAGCGGCGCGGCGGAGGCTCCAGACCCAGGGGGCAGAGGGGGAGCGGCGCGGTTGGTTAGATGCGGCGACCTGACAGGAGTCGGAGTGTAGAGTGGCGAGCGGGGTCCGGTCTTTATAGTGGTCCCCGGCCCCCGCACGCGGATCCAACCGATTCCTACCATTTCACACGCCGTCGCCGACCCGCCAAGTCTCATGTGGTCAAGTCTCGCTCACGGCGCGACGTCCCGACGTCTCGGCGACGATAAAGCCGTACCGTGTCTACTACAGACGTCGTCAGACGTCGCTCGCGCGATTTCGAATGTTGTGTTACTGTATAGTTTCAAAATAGATACGCCGTGCTGCAGAGGGGCAAAACGCGTGCGCAGCCGAGGCTGCGCTCCGCCGTCCGCTCCTCCGCCCTAGGCTCGCAGCTTCAAGGGTAGGCGCGCGACGGACTGTGTGGATTAGCTGAGGTTGATTGGATCGTCGGCCTTCGAACCAGGCCGAGGCCGCTTGGAGCGAGACGAAGCGGCGGCGGCGGAGGTGGTGGCGGCGGCGGAGGTGGCAGCCGGCCTGTCGGGCGGGATCAGCGACAAGAGCTGGAGGTGGCTCCGCTCGCGGTAGAAGATCTTCAGGGTGCCGATACAGTCACCTATCTCCCATTCCTCGGCACAATCGACATGCTCGGACTTCCCGTTTTTTTTTTCGGACAGGCTTCAGCTGGTTCGGTCGTCCCGACCAAACTCCACCAAAAATGCCGCCTCTTTCCGAGCAGTACCGCGCTCCGCAGGCCGGCTACCTCTTCAAGCTCAAGGAGAAGGGCGGCGGTTGGAAGAAGATCTACGCCGTCCTGCGAGGCTGCGAGCTCTGCTACTACGAGAGCCCTTCGGATGCGCAGCGAAAGCTCCTCATGCGCGATGGCGCCAAGACGGTGCTGTCTGCGGCGGAGTCCGACCCGCCTGCCCGTGCCCGGCCTCCTGTGCACGACCCATGGTACTTTACCATCCAGACAACGACCGCAAGAAAGACCTACTGCGTCCGCACCTCCCGCGACCGAGAGAAGTGGCTGGGCGCCGTCTCCACGGCCGCCCTTCGTGGACAAGCCTCGGCACCGCGGGCGGCTCCCGTCGGCGCGGCGTCCTCGACGTGGGCCGCCATCGGCGACACGGCGTCTTCGACTCGGAACGCCATCAGTGGCCTGTTTGGCGGCGGCAAGAGCAGCAGAAACTCAAAGGGCCACGGCGCGGCGGAGGAGGCCATCCGGGCGGAGCAAGCAATCGATGCGGCATTCGAGGCGGTGGACGACGAGGCGGTCAGGAGCGCCTTCACCGTGCTCCTTTCGGGGCTATCGCTTCCCGCCGCACGGCTGGGAGAGATGGAGGCGTGGCCGGCGAGCAAGAAGCGAGAGTGTCTGTCAACGGCAGCTAACGCGTCGAGCCTCCGCCCTCGCGACCTCGTCGCCCGGCTTCGCAGCGAAGAGGCGAGCTCGCTCGAGGCTGTGCAGGAGTGCCTCGCCAGGCTGGCCAGCTCGGGCGTGTGGTCGGCCGAGTTCGTGGCCTGTGGAGGACTCGACGCCCTCTCCGCGCTCCTTCGCTCCCTTTGCTCGCGCGCAGAGCGGCCTGAGGCGGACTGGGCCACGCTCGACGTGGCCATCCGGTGCGTTGCCGTGCTGGCGGATGCCGAGGCCGGACTCGCCGCGGTTGCCTCCCACCCTGCGGTCTGCTCCTCTTTTGCCGGTGGCGGCGGCTCCTTGCTGCTCTGCGATGCTCCGGGTCGCGAGCCGCTGCTGCGGGCTGCGAGCGAGGTGCTCTGCGCGGTGGCGCTCTACTCGGAGGCGGGAGCGAGGAGCGTCCTTTCCGCGCTCGAGCAGCTCGCCCTTCTGCACGGCTGTTCCGACACCGACGCAGCGGGCGCGCGCTTCCAGCCGATTGTCGAGGCATTGGCGCCGCCCCGGCGGCTCGCGCAACGTTGGCTGCTGCAGCTGCTCAACGCCCTCGTGTCGGGCCGCGCGTCCATCAGCGACCGCGTTGAGCTGCGCGGCGAGCTCGCGGCCGCGGGCTTCCTCGAGGCGTCGCGCCGGCTCCTCTCTGGCCGCGGCGACGAGCTCGACACGCAAGTCCGAATCTTCGACCGAGAGATGGCTGAGGACTCCACCGAGCTAAAGACAGCGGGCGACCAAGGCTGCAGCCGCGACGCACCGGCTCCGGCGCGGCCGCCACCGCCGCCGCGAGGGAAGCCGCCGCCACCGCGAGGGAAGCCGCCGCCGCCGCCGGGTGGGCCGCCGCCGCCCTCGCGCGGCACGCAGGAAGACGCATCGGCGGACGAGACCGCGGCTGCGCACTACGAGGCGGTGCGAGCGCTTGAGGCCGAGGTGGAGCGCTGGCGCCGCGAGGCCGCAAAGGCAAAAGAGCAGGCTGCCGCAGCGCAAGGCGCGGCGGAAGCGGCAGAGGCGAAGGAGGCTGCGGCCAGGAGCGAGGCGGCAGAGTCCCTGGAGAAGGCTCGCGCCGTGCAGGCCGCCGCGGAAGCGGCAGCGGCGTCAGAGAAGGTGGTCCGAGGCGCCGCCGCCGCCTCCGGAGAGGCGACCGGCGATGCGAGCGATGCGGGCGAGGCCCTCGGAGAGAGCCTCAAGGAGAGGGACGCATCGATCGCTCAGCTGAGGGAAGCCCTCGCTCGTGCCGAGGCCGAGCTCGAAGCGCTCAAGAGGACGCCGCCGCCGCCTGCTGCGCCGCCACCGGCCACGCCACCTCCTCTCGCGCCACCGCCCCTCGCTCCTCCGCCGCCGCTCGCACCGCCGCCTCTGGCGCCACCGCCGCTCGCTCCGCCGCCGCTCGCTCCGCCGCCTCTGGCGCCACCGCCGCTCGCTCCGCCGCCGCTCGCTCCGCCGCCCCTCGCTCCGCCGCCCCTCGGCGGCGCCCCCTTGCCGCCGCCGATCGCCGGTGGCGCCCCTCCTCCTCCTCCTGCCCCTCCGCCGCCGTCGACTCCGGGCGCCCCCCCTCCGCCACCCGTGCCTCCGAGCCTGGCGCGGCCGCTCGTCCCGCCAAAGGCGAAGCGGACCCCCGCCCTCCCCCTGAGGCCGCTCCACTGGTCCAAGATCCCCGACGCGCGGCTGGCCGGCACGGTGTGGCTCGAAGAGATCGACGACTCCAAGGCGGAAAGGGCCGGCGGAGGGGTGGTCGCTCTCGATTCGCCCGTCAGTAGGTCTGGATCTATTCTTAGGCGGACCTCGACCCGGCGGAGGTGGAAGAGGTCTTTGGGATCGCGCCTCCCGCCGCGGCCAAGAAGGAGAGCAAGGGCGCGCCGGCGTCGGCCAAGGGCAAGGCCGAGAAGAACATCGCGCTCATCGACGTCAAGCGCTCCAACAACGTCGCCATCGCCATGGCGAGGCTCCGGCTGCCGGACGGCGAGATCAAGGCGCGCGTGTGCGACGGGCCGCCGCTCTCGCTGGAGCAGGTGTCGGCGCTCCTGTCGGCGATGCCCACCGCGGAGGAGCTCGAGACGGTGCGCGAGTTCTCGGGGGAGCGCGAGTCGCTCGGCCGCGTCGAGCAGCTCTTTCTCTGCCTCGGCGAGGTCGACCGGCTCGGCCTGCGGCTCAACTGCCTGCAGGCGGCCACAGACTCACGCGGGCAGCGGTGTGGAGGGGCGGCGCGCCACGGGCGAACACACTTGGCCCTGCCCGTCAGGCGACGCTCACGCTCGGTCCCGCGGTCGCGGCGATGGGGGAGGAGGTTGCGATGCTCGCCGAGGCCATCGAGCAGGTCTCTCTTGCGTGTGGGGCCGCCCGCTCCCCGCCCACGAGCCTCCTCCGAGCCCTCGCCGAGCCCTCGCTGCAGGTCTTCTCATCGCAGGGCCTCCGCTCCTTCCTGCAGCGAGTGCTCTGCGTCGGAAACTACCTCAACGGCCAGTCGGCGCGCGGCGGCGCCTACGGCTTCAAGCTCGCCGACCTGGCCAAGCTGGTGCAGGTCAAGTCCGCCGACTCGCAGACGACGCTGCTGCACTACCTCTGCCGCCGCCTCGAGAAGGCGCCCGCCGCCGAGTCGGTGGCCGCGCTCGACGAGCAGCTCTCCCAGCTGGAGGGCGCCAAGGACGCCGACCTTGGAGAGATGCGCGCCGAGCTGGCCAAGCTGGGCGCCGCCATGCGCACGGTGCAGTCTGCAAAGGCCGGCGAGGGCGCGTTTGCGCGGCAGATGGGCGCGTTCGCCGCGGAGGCGGGGGGGCTGCGAGCGAGGGCTGCGTGGCGTGCGGGGCGACGCCTCACGCCTCTCGCCGTTTGCATAGGTCGATGGGCCGCTCGAGGAGCTGCGTGGCAACTTCGCCGCGGCGGAAGGGCGCGTCAAGGCGCTCGCCCGGCTGGCTAGACGAGAAGCTAAGCCTCGCCTGACCCTAATCCCTGGCCCTGGCCCTGACCCTAAACCCCCAGGCGCTCGCCGCCTGGCTGGGCGAGAAGCCCGCGTCGAGCCCGGCAGAGCTGCTCGGCCCGATTGCCGGAGTGGTGCGCGCTCTCAAGGCGGCCCACGCAGACAACGCGCGCGACGACGGCGAGAGGGCCCGCAAGCAGCGCATGGCTAAAGGCGCGCCCGGCGCTGGCGCGGCCCCGGCCGCTCGCCCGAGCGGTCCGCCCGCTCCTCCCGCGGGGGGCACGCAGGCGAATGTGATGCTGGAGATGCAGCTGCGGATGGCGAGACGCGCGGAGGCGGCGGCGCAGCAGGAGGGCGTCGGGGGCAAGGCGGCGCCGGCACCCGCCCCGGCGGCGACGCGCGCCACGCGGCCGTCCTTTAGCGCCCAGCTTGCGAGCGACGCGGCCTCGGGCGCCCTGTTCCAGCGCCGGCGGGTCCTGCATACCAGCGCGTTGTAGCGGGTCGTAGTCGACTCGCGGCAGCTAGCGGAGGGTACGTGAACACGCTCTCGGGCACAGCTTGTCAGGCCGCGTATACTCGGTACTTACGGCTCTACAGTGGGCAGGGGGATGAAGGCGCGTGGGTTCTGGGTCCTGGCTCCTCCGTCCTCGCCGTGTACGCGTTTTGTCTGGTGTCTTTTGAAGTCCTGGGATCGGTTCGGAGAGAGTGACGGGTTTGAGCTCTCACAAACCAAAAGTTCTCAGCAATTAAACTTGTCAAATACGTACACAGACTCTGCGAGCTCACTCACACGGCCCACGGCCTGGCTCACTGCCACAATACACCTATTGCACCGCCACGCGTTTTGCAAGCAGTCGCTCACGTTGGCGGAGGGCCGGAAACGCAGACCAGGTTGATGCAATGCCGATTGCCTTTGCGATCCGGCAGGTTGTGGCCAAGGTGCGTCCCGTTCCCGCTCACCACCTCCCCACCAGATTTGACCACTACGTTCTCCCAGATGACCTCCTGGTCGCGGAACGAAGGCCAGCCGTGCGCCTTCGACTCCTCGAAAAATTCGTCAAAGGTGCGGCCGATCGGAGCGCGATATAGAGGCAGATGCGAGGCCACGTCGTAAAAGGTGATGGTCTCGCCGGCCGCGAGGCGCTTCGGGAAGCTGCTCGCCGTCCAGCTCCCGGACCACTCGGCATAGTCGTGGTTTCTGCAGCAGATTCGATCCGCGGTTGCGGCGCGGTCATTCGCAGTGCTGGGCTCTGCCCACCGGAGGGGGCTGGAGACTTTGCTGGGCGT
Source organism: Emiliania huxleyi CCMP1516 (assembly GCF_000372725.1). Taxonomy (NCBI): domain Eukaryota; phylum Haptophyta; order Isochrysidales; family Noelaerhabdaceae; genus Emiliania; species Emiliania huxleyi. The sequence continues at coordinate 186,740 of NW_005194698.1, forward strand.
GGCGCTGCAGAAGCTGCTGCTGAGGCCAAAGAACATTGAATGCGGCCGCCGGGAGGAGGAGGATGTTACGCTGGCGACGAGGAGCAGGAGGAGGAGAGCGGCGCCGCTCCCGAATGCCAGCCGCCGGAGCCGCGGCCCTGCACTGGTTGCCTGCATGTACATGATCGCCGAGGCGTACACCCGTTTGCTGCGAATTCATGCGCACGCGTGCTGGGTTCGGACTTCTTGCGGGGTATGGTATGGTCGCACGCAACCCACCGGCATGAAATTGAAGAAAAAGCGACACGGTACGTCTTCGGTCCCCGCAGGAAGCCCCGCGCAGAGGACAACAACGTTTGTCCCACACACGCACAGACGCGCACATACATCATGCTCGGGCACCACCCACAGTGGTGTGAGCACACAAGTACTAGCGAGACACCACGATGGCGCCAAGGATTGCGAAGAGGGTGAGTATCACCAGCCCAGCCCCGATCATGAGGCGGCGATGCATCAGCGCAGCTTCGTTCATTTCGCGAAGGTGCTTCTTCTGAACGTAGGCCAAGAGTTGGTTCATGTCCTTCCCTTCATCTCGAGGCTCTGGCGAGGCGTGGGGCGCGATGGCAGCGCCGCCGCCACCTACTCTCCCTTCACCTCGAGGCGAGATCGCGATCTCGGGCGATCTCGGGCGATCTCGAGCGAGTTGATGGACAAGATTCGACTGGAGAGTACCCGGCATGGGCCGGGGAAAACCATCGAGTGCACGATGTTCACACCCTGTACAGGGGAATCCTGTACTGGGGACGGTCGCACGAAACCTTTACGGATGGTTTCAATGCTCGACGTCTCGTGCCCGACTCTGACTCGCGCGACTGCTTTTGGCTGCTCGTTCCGCATTCTTCTACCCACCACCATCCCCTTATCTCCTCCAATGTCTGAGCAGTCGAACCGTATGGCAAGGCCAAGCTGCTCGACTTGAGGGGACGAGGCCAGCATTAGCAGTAGTGTCGCTAGCTAGCGGTGGGATATGCACGCGCCAACGCCCGTCCAGGACGGACGGAGGCGTTAGGACAACGCAACCCTAACCCGTAGCCAAATTGGCACTCGGGCGTGTGCGCGCGTAGACACTACTCCTTGCTGTGTGTCCCTACGGCATATTAAGATGCCGATAAATGCCTCAAGAGCCGAGTGTGGGCCGGAAAGCCCAGCACTCTCTCGCCAGGAAGCATCGCAACACAAAGAGCTACTACGGCTTGGCCACGGCTTGCGGAGGAGCGCTTCCGATAAGCTCGGTCCCAGACACACGTAGGGGGAGACGGACATCACATCAGTAATGTACGCGAAGGCACGTCACGAGAGCCCATCGACTTCGCCAAGAGCGCGCCGCACGCGCCCCAGGTATGCGCCTCAACTATGGCTATACTACGACTTGGCGACGGCTTGCGGAGGAGCGCTTCCGATAAGCTCGGTCAGACACACGTATGGAGGTGAAACGAACTCATCAGCGGAGGCTCTGAGCTACCGGCCCATGCCGGCCGCATTCGCGTCGCCGCTCACCACTCCCCGCGGCAGCCGGAAGCGGCGCACCAAGGGCCGCGGGGAGGCCGAGGTGGCTGAGCCCGCGCCGCTGTGGAAAACCGACTGGCAGCCGAGCCTCGTCAGCAAGTTGTCAGACGGCCAGCTCGCTCACTGCAAGGCGGTCTTCTTCGACATTGACCGGGACGGGTCAGGATCGATCGACGAGGACGAGCTGTTGCACGGCCTGCGCTCGCTGGGACACGCCATCCAGAAGCAAGACGTCAAGCAGATGATCGCCTCCATCGAGGAGTGCCCGAGCGGCAACGGCGACGGGCGGGTGGACCTGCGCGAGTTCCTCCACTGGTACGCTCGGCTGCGCTCGGAGCAGCCGGACTCTGCCCAGAAACGCCTCCGGGAAACCTTCGACCTGCTTGGCGGCGCCAACGGCAAGCTCTCCAAGGAGGCGCTGCAGCGGAAGCTCGAGGAGCACTTTGGCATCTGCCTCGACGTTGACGAGCTCCTCGACCGCCGTCACACGGGCGACCTCGATCTCGAGGAGTTTGGCATGCTGTTGCAGACGCCCGTGTGACGACGGGGCGGGCAACGGTCAGGTGGGAAAAGGTGGAGAGATGTGTCTTGTCACTCGTGCGAGTGCTGGTGAGCTAGTGGAGCTGCGGGGGGCGTGTGTGCCGTGTGTGACGTGTGGTGAGCTGTGAACCCCCGTGATGCGGGCATGTCGCATGTGAACAGGCGCTGGACAGATACAAGATGTGCGTTTGTGCTGCTCCGTCCACCGTCGCGGCTCGTCTGCCGCGTGTGTGTGGTGTGACACACCGCGGTGATAACATACGTACGTACTCGCTCTCGGAATTGTCTGACGCAAAATCGCCGTTCGCGTGACGCGCCGCATATGGAAAATACCCTCGCGGCGCGGCTCAAAGGGCACCGGCAGGACACAATCAAGGATCTCACAACGCAATGCCCGCCGCGCCAAAGCTCTCTGCGAACGAGTCCAGCGAGAGGGCGGGCTCGGCGTGCGGCGCGGGCGACAGGCAGAGGATGGCGACGACGACAAGCGCGAGGAATGCGCGGCGGCGCGACTCTGGCGGCGGCGTGATCTCGTCGGCGCACGGCACCTCGCCCTGCTGCAGCAGCTGCGGGAGCAGCACGACGCCGCCCCAGAGAAGGAGAAGCTCCGGCGCGCCTGACGCGTTCATCAATGCCATGAGTGCCTCATTCACCCATCAACCCAGGGCGCGGGCGACCGAGCGCGCCGTCGTTGAGCGCGACGGCGGACAGCACGACGAGGACCGAGAGCACGCCCATGGCCTGTGTTCACAGCCCGCGGCAGCTGTGAAGAGGCGCTGCTCACAGCACGACGACGGCAGCAGTCAGGCCCCCTCGCCTCGGACGCTCTCCGCCCGAAGCAGGCGGTGGCTGCTCGGCCGCCGTCGAGCCGGCCACACGGGACGAGAGAGAGGGCGTTGCCGAGAAGGGAGAGGAAGCCTGGCCGCGCGAGGGAGGGGCGGTTGGAGGAGTGGTGGTGGTGGTGGTGTGTGTGGG
>NW_005194698.1:190736-191536 GCF_000372725.1 Emiliania huxleyi CCMP1516
TGTGTCGTGGCCGCGTGAGGGGGGTGGGGGGGGGTGGCGGGGGTGGGGGGGGGGTGGCTGTGTTCAGGGGGGGCGTGGGCGAGCGAGGTGTGTCGGCTGCCCGTCGACCAGCAGCGAGGGGAGGAGCGACGAGTGCAGCATCGCTGGCGAGAGGCGAGGGAAGGAGTCGAGGAGCGGCGCGGGCGCGGCGGCGGTGAGGGCGAGGCCGGCGAGGAAGGCGGCGGCGGAGAGGGCGGTGCCGACGAGCGGTCCGGAGAGCGCGAAGTCGGCGAGGGCGGTGCGGCTGGGCGGGTAGGCGCCGAGCAGCGCGTGCGTGCCGAAGGTTCCGAGCTCGACAGAGGGGAGGAGGAGGGGAGGCTTGACGGGGAGGCCGTGCCGCCTCGCCGCCACCGCGTGCGCCGCGTCGTGCGCGAGGAGCAGCGCGGCGACGGTGGCGTAGATGGGCGCCGCGTACGCCGCTGCGTCGAGGAGCTCGACCATGTTGCCTGCGCTCAACACAGAACAAGAGGGAGTGAGGAAGTGGGCAGTCGTGGTCCGCGCTGGGCGTCTCGCGTCCGTTGCCGGAGCCGGCGGCGGCGGCGGACTCGGCGGCGGCGAGCGGAGGGGCGACTGCGGAGGAGGGTGCCCCGAGGGCGGCGCCGGCGGTGGTGAAGACGGAGAGGGCGGACCAGGCGAAGAGAGGCAGCGGGGCAGCCTACCGGAGAGAGTGCGTCCTCGCGTCAGCCTGCTGCCAGCGCTGGCCGGGGAGGGTTGGGCCGGAGGGTGGTGCGAGGGGGCGGGCTGCCTCTCCGGAGCCCGTG
>NW_005194698.1:191641-195633 GCF_000372725.1 Emiliania huxleyi CCMP1516
ATCCGCAGACACGTCGAGCCGCTCGCCCAAACCGCCGCCCGGCGGGGAAGTGGCTGTCGGCGGCGCCCCCCTCGCTGCTGGAGACGCCGGCGGCCGCCACTCGCCTCGGCTCAGCCGGCGCTGCTCTGTCTCGAGCCGCAGCGCGGCCGCCTCGAGGGCGTGCCTCTCTGCCTCCAGCTCCAGCAGCTCAACTCGCTGCCGCAGCGCCTCGGCGGTCGGCGGAGACGGCGGCGGCGGTGGCAGCGGCGGCGGCGGCAGCGGCAGCGGCTGCAGCGGGGCAGCGGCGGGCAACGGAGCGCCGGCCGAGTTGGCCGGCGACGCAGCTTTGTCCGCTCCTCTCCGCCAAAAGCGGGGGAGCCTCAGCGCAGCTGCGGCGCTCGCCGCTGGCAGGGACGACGAGAGTAGGGCGGCGAGGAGCAGCGCCGCGGCGCGGCGCCGCGAGATCTCTGCAACCATTGGCAGCGAGAAAAACAAACACGCCTCCCAGTGGGGCGGGCTTTTTATTTTTTGAAAAAAGAAAATAAGTTTGCGCCGCGCATGTCGCGCTCGATGTCGGTCTGCTCCGGGGACTGCTCAATGTCGCGCTCGCCCCGCGCACGGCGCACCGAGGACGACGCCCCGCCCACGGACTGGCTGGGCGAGCTGCCGCCGGAGCTGCACCTCCGCATCCTCGAGGGCGTCGACGACTTCTCCGACTGCGCCGCCTTCAGCCTCGCGTCGCCACGCCTCGGCCTCCTCGCCCTGCGCAGCGGCCTGGCGCGCTTCAAGGACCCCCTCTTCGCCGTGGCGATGCGGCTGCTGCTCATCCAACGCTTTGCCGGTGCCTTCGTCACGGTGTCGGCAACGCTGAACGAGGGCACCCTTCGCGCCTACACCGCCGACCGCCGCGCCAGCGCCGACCACTTCCCGTGGCTTGCGAGGGTGAGCCCGGCGCTCTGCCTCTCGTCGGAAGTGACGGGTGCTGGCGCGAGTCGCGCCAAATACTGGAGACTGCGGCGCGGCGACGCGAATGGCGCGAATCTGCGGCGACGCCTCTTGCAGTCCGGCCAGGTGCAGCACTACGAGGGCGAGAAAGGCGCGGAGCGGAAGGTGCGCATGGAGACTGCCAACGGCAACGTGCTGCACTACGAGGGCGAGCGGGGTGCGGAGCGGCTGGTGCGCACGGTGTTTACCAGCGGCAACGTGCATTACTACGAGGGCGAGAAAGGCGCGGAGCGGAAGGTGCGCGCGGTGTTTACCAACGGCCAGGTGCAGCACTACGAGGGCGAGAAAGGTGCGGAGCGGCTGGTGCGCACGGAGTTCGCCGACGGCGAGGTGCAGTACTACGAGGGCGAGAAAGGCGCGGAGCGGAAGGTGCGCGCGGTGTTTACCAACGGCCAGGTGCAGCACTACGAGGGCGAGAAAGGTGCGGAGCGGCTGGTGGGCACGGAGTTCGCCGACGGCGAGGTGCAGTACTACGAGGGCGAGAAAGGTGCGGAGCGGTGTGTGCGCGTAGTGCCACGCGCGAGCGAGGACAAGGCGGCCGCGGAGAAGCGGTACCAGGCCATGCGAGTCGCAGAGCTGAGGAGCGAGTGCGAGCGCCTCGGCTTGGCCACCACCGGCGTCAAAGCAGCGCTCGTGGCGCGCCTCCTGGCGGCCTGAGCCTGTATTCACCTGTACCTGTTGAACTCGCGCGCGCGCACACCCCCGCCGTACATGGGTAAAGCCGTACGCTCGTGAATGAAATCCACGCCGCAAGGCAGCGACTGTGCCGTGACCCATGTACGTCACCCCGTATATAAGCGTTAGACACATGAAAGGGAAAACCCTCTCCCTTTTCGCAACCCGGCTCCACGCGGATCGTGGATCGATGCCATCGATCGTCGAAAGTGAGTGTCCGCAGCCACCAGCCTAACCGAACCGCCGGAGCCGCGCTGCGCGGACCTCTTCGGCGGAAGGCGGCGCGGGGGGCGGCGCCAAAGACTCCCCCGCTGGCTCCTCCGGCTCGTCCCCCTCCGTCGCCCCGCCGTCGTCGTCGGAGAGCTCGATCGGCGCCTCCTCGCAGCCAAGCCCGCCCGCCGCCACCGTGCCTGCCTGCCGGCTGAGCGCAAGGGCGCGCTGAAGCGCCTCCTCCTCCCCCCCCCTCCCAGCCGCGCCCCCCGCAACATCGGTCCCCGCCCGCTCGACGTCGGCGAGACTCGCGGCGATCGCGGCAGCGAGGTCGGGGTCGGCGCCGGCAGCGTCCGGCCGAGCGAGATCGTGCAGAGCCGCGCCCTCGCTCGGCGCCGGCTGCAAGCTTGCGGCGATCGCGGCAGCGAGGTCGGGGTCGTCTTGAGAGCTCGGCGGCGCCGCCCAAGGCTGAGGCTGCAGGCGGCGCGAGGCGGCAAGAGCGGCCTCGTAGTCGCCCGCCTGCCGCGCCTGGAGGGACGTGCCGCGGACGTGTCACGGACGCGTCCTCCACATACATGTCCCGTAGTCGCCCGCCTGCCGCGCCTCGTGCTCCCGCGCCGAAGCCTCGAGCACCGCCGCCAATGCCTCCTCCTCGCCGCCGCCGCCGCCGCCGCCGCCGCCGCCGCTGGAGGCCGCCCCTCCGCCGCCCTCCCGCTTGGCGCGCAGAAAGACCTCGATGGCGAGCCACTCCTGACTCGTCAGAATGATGCGGCTCAGTGCTCACTCGTACAAGAAGGCACCGCGAGAGCGATCCGCTCCTCGGGCGCAAAGGGCGCGGCGGCGAAGACGCCCTCCGACGACGCGCCGCGCGCCCACGGTGAGGCGCCGCCGCCGGCCCCGCCGCCGCCGCCGCCGCCGCCTGCGTGGCTCAGCCACCGGTGCATCGCCGTGGCGGAGCTGGCGGCGGCGGCCTCTCGCTTAGACGCGGCCGACGGGCCGGCGGCGGTTGCCCCGTGGTCGTGGTCGTCGGCGATCTCGACGTCGATGGCGCCGAGCTCCTCCTGCACGCCCGACGCGGCCACCACCATGAACAGACGGCGCGACCGCGGCGCAACCTTGCCGAACGCGCGGTACGCCTGCCACTTCGCGGGCCAGCGCGGCCCACGCTCGCCGTTCGCCGGCGGCGGCGGCACGCCGCGCGCCGCCCGCTCGGCCTTGGCCCTCTCCTCCTCGTCGGCGCGCCGCCGGTAGTAGGCGTCGGCGAGCTCCTATGGGACATGTCCAGGACATGTCCGTGGCGCGTCGACGACACGCCCCCTCGGGCGGCAGCAGGCGTCGGCGCGCTCCTTCTGGTTGGTGAGCAGCCCGTCGGCCGAGCGGGCGCTGCACGACTTGACGTACGCCGTCGCCCGCAGAGCGAGGTGCTCCTCGTCCGGCCGCCCCCAGTTGTAGGCGGCGATGAGGGTGATCTCGGAGCCGCGCACGGTGAGCACGGCGGCGGTCGGCGAGAGGCGGATGACGCGCCTGAGTAGTGAAGCGAGGAAGGAGGTAGCTCTTCATGAGGGAGCAGCTTCGGCGAGAGGGGTCTGTCGCGCGCCGGCTAATGCGCGCGTCGGCGCCTTCCGCGAAGAGGAGGGGTGCGTGCTCGGGCTGCAGCATCAGCCTCTCGAGCTCGGGGGCGCGGGCGAGCCCTCGCGGCAGTGAGGCGGCCGCGGGAGAGACACGCGAGGCGAGCGCGAGGTGGAGGGCCTGCGACAGTGAGGCGAGGGGTGAGGGGACAGCGAGGCGGGGTGAGGGCCTGCAAGGTGTGTGTGGGTGGCGGGGGTATGTGGGTTACGAGGGGAGGGCGAGCTCGCACAGCCATTCATTCCCATTCACTCCTCCTCTGGTTGGCTAAGCTGAACGGGCTCCTGCAGCGCGAGCTCGCTGCTCCTCTCGACCGCCAGGAAGCTCGCCGCCTCCGCAGGAGGGTAGCTCGACACCTAACCACCTCGGGGGACCTCGGGTAACCTCGGGTAACCTCGGGTCCTCTCGGGTGACCTCTGGTGACCTCGGGTGACCTCGGGTCCTCGGCTCCTCTCGGCTCCTCTCGGCTCCTCTCGGCTCCTCTCGGGTCCCCTCGG
>NW_005194698.1:195733-197629 GCF_000372725.1 Emiliania huxleyi CCMP1516
AGCAGCGCCGCGGCGCGGCGCCGCGAGATCTCTGCAACCATTGGCAGCGAGAAAAACAAACACGCCTCCCAGTGGGGCGGGCTTTTTATTTTTTGAAAAAAGAAAATAAGTTTGCGCCGCGCATGTCGCGCTCGATGTCGGTCTGCTCCGGGGACTGCTCAATGTCGCGCTCGCCCCGCGCACGGCGCACCGAGGACGACGCCCCGCCCACGGACTGGCTGGGCGAGCTGCCGCCGGAGCTGCACCTCCGCATCCTCGAGGGCGTCGACGACTTCTCCGACTGCGCCGCCTTCAGCCTCGCGTCGCCACGCCTCGGCCTCCTCGCCCTGCGCAGCGGCCTGGCGCGCTTCAAGGACCCCCTCTTCGCCGTGGCGATGCGGCTGCTGCTCATCCAACGCTTTGCCGGTGCCTTCGTCACGGTGTCGGCAACGCTGAACGAGGGCACCCTTCGCGCCTACACCGCCGACCGCCGCGCCAGCGCCGACCACTTCCCGTGGCTTGCGAGGGTGAGCCCGGCGCTCTGCCTCTCGTCGGAAGTGACGGGTGCTGGCGCGAGTCGCGCCAAATACTGGAGACTGCGGCGCGGCGACGCGAATGGCGCGAATCTGCGGCGACGCCTCTTGCAGTCCGGCCAGGTGCAGCACTACGAGGGCGAGAAAGGCGCGGAGCGGAAGGTGCGCATGGAGACTGCCAACGGCAACGTGCTGCACTACGAGGGCGAGCGGGGTGCGGAGCGGCTGGTGCGCACGGTGTTTACCAGCGGCAACGTGCATTACTACGAGGGCGAGAAAGGCGCGGAGCGGAAGGTGCGCGCGGTGTTTACCAACGGCCAGGTGCAGCACTACGAGGGCGAGAAAGGTGCGGAGCGGCTGGTGCGCACGGAGTTCGCCGACGGCGAGGTGCAGTACTACGAGGGCGAGAAAGGCGCGGAGCGGAAGGTGCGCGCGGTGTTTACCAACGGCCAGGTGCAGCACTACGAGGGCGAGAAAGGTGCGGAGCGGCTGGTGGGCACGGAGTTCGCCGACGGCGAGGTGCAGTACTACGAGGGCGAGAAAGGTGCGGAGCGGTGTGTGCGCGTAGTGCCACGCGCGAGCGAGGACAAGGCGGCCGCGGAGAAGCGGTACCAGGCCATGCGAGTCGCAGAGCTGAGGAGCGAGTGCGAGCGCCTCGGCTTGGCCACCACCGGCGTCAAAGCAGCGCTCGTGGCGCGCCTCCTGGCGGCCTGAGCCTGTATTCACCTGTACCTGTTGAACTCGCGCGCGCGCACACCCCCGCCGTACATGGGTAAAGCCGTACGCTCGTGAATGAAATCCACGCCGCAAGGCAGCGACTGTGCCGTGACCCATGTACGTCACCCCGTATATAAGCGTTAGACACATGAAAGGGAAAACCCTCTCCCTTTTCGCAACCCGGCTCCACGCGGATCGTGGATCGATGCCATCGATCGTCGAAAGTGAGTGTCCGCAGCCACCAGCCTAACCGAACCGCCGGAGCCGCGCTGCGCGGACCTCTTCGGCGGAAGGCGGCGCGGGGGGCGGCGCCAAAGACTCCCCCGCTGGCTCCTCCGGCTCGTCCCCCTCCGTCGCCCCGCCGTCGTCGTCGGAGAGCTCGATCGGCGCCTCCTCGCAGCCAAGCCCGCCCGCCGCCACCGTGCCTGCCTGCCGGCTGAGCGCAAGGGCGCGCTGAAGCGCCTCCTCCTCCCCCCCCCTCCCAGCCGCGCCCCCCGCAACATCGGTCCCCGCCCGCTCGACGTCGGCGAGACTCGCGGCGATCGCGGCAGCGAGGTCGGGGTCGGCGCCGGCAGCGTCCGGCCGAGCGAGATCGTGCAGAGCCGCGCCCTCGCTCGGCGCCGGCTGCAAGCTTGCGGCGATCGCGGCAGCGAGGTCGGGGTCGTCT
>NW_005194698.1:197729-199853 GCF_000372725.1 Emiliania huxleyi CCMP1516
ACTGTGTTGAGTGAGTGTGAGTGTGTATGTTGAGTGAGTTGAGTTGTTCATTCCTAGATTTGTTTCTCGGAAGGCTGCCACGAAGCCCTCTAACATGGAGTGCGAGGTACTCGTCTGTCGCCGTCCCAAACTGTCACTCCCCTTTCTCCCGGCCGGGGCGCGCGCGGGGGGGCGGCGGGTTTTCGGGATGTCTGTGGGCCCGACAGCGATGCGTGTGCTGTGTGCTCCGCCTTGCTTAACACAAAAAAAAGCAAAAATCCCGAACGTCGAAAGGAAGTCACTGTACCTCGAGAGGTACACTCTTGGCCGGATCACTGCCGCCCCACCACATCCAGAATGAGCGCGCCCACCAGCAGCAGAATCGAGCGGGACGACGAGCCGCCTCGCCCCAGTCTGGGCATCGCCCTCAACGGCGGAGGCGCCAGGGCGCACGCGGGTTCTTGGGGCTTCATGCGTGCAATGCACCATCTCGGCCTCCTTTCGGAGGCGACTCATATCTCTGGCGTGAGCGGCTCGGGCTGGACGGTGGCGCACCTCGCCTACTCCTCCGACCCGCTCGACGAGGTGCTCACAACCTCGCGCCTCCCGACGCCAGCCAGTGCGCTGCCGGACTACAGCAGCAAGGAGGGGCGGGCAGAGCTCGAGATTATGCCGTGGGGCCGCCTCGGCGCGTCGACGTGGATATCCATCGGGGACTACACCAAGCTGCGCTCCTGGACGCTGAGTGCCTCGTTCGCGTGGACCTGCTGCTGCGACCCGCATGAGTTTTGGCTCTGGATGATCGACCAGATCTACCTCAAGCCGAACGGCGTCGACGGCCGGCTCATCACCGCCTCGTCCGAGGCGTGCCGAGACAGCACACTGGAATAGCAGCACGCAGTCGCGCCGCACAGATGGGTCCTCGTCCTCCCGCCCCTCCACCTCTCCGCTCTCCCCTCCCGCCCCTCAGGCGGCCGTCGAGAAGGCCATCGCCGCCGCGCCGCGCCTGCGCCGCTCCGACTTCATCGTGCAGCGGCCCGACGTGCGCGCGCAGCCCATCATCTCGTTCGCCCTCGCCGGCCCGTCGGCGCCGCGCAACTTCACGCACGCGCGCCGGGTGCAGCGGGCGCACTGGCAGGCGACGGGCGACGACGACGCGGCGGAGGAGTACGGGGACGCGCACGCGGCTCGGGCGGCGCACGGGGGCGCGAGCTTCGTCACCTTCGAGGCGACGCCGGACGAGGTGTCGACAGGGTACAAGGGGCCGCCCATGCAGACCGACGTCTCCTGCTGCTGCCTGCCCTGCGTCGCCCTCCCGGCGCCTAGCCTCGCCGTGCAGCCCGGCACGGTGCCGATGACGCGCTTCCTGCAGCCCGCCTCCTTCCAGTGCTGCGGCTTCCCCTCCGCCGCGCCGCCTTGCCTCTACCCGTGGAGCCTGCCCTGCTTCTGCGGACGGCCAAACACGTACTGCGGTCCGCCCGCCTTCACGCTGCGAGACGTTGTCGGCACCACCTCCTCCGCGCTCGGCGACTTTGTGCGAGGCGGGGTCGGGCGGGACGGATGCCTGAACGACTGCCTGCTGGACCGGGCGACGGACTGGGCGGCGCAGAACTGGGCGCTGCAGCGGTACCGCGTCTCGCCCTCCTTCGACGGCCGGCGGGCGCAGGACCTGCTCTTTGTGGACGGCGGAATGCACGACTGCTCCGCGCTGCCCGCGCTGCTGCGCCGAAAGTGCGCCCGCGTCGTCCAGTTCTTCTCTGGCCCGCAGCCGTACGCGACGCTCGCCGAGTCGGGCGGTGCGCTGCGGAAGACGCCTGTCGGCGGCTTGGAGGCCCGGCACCCCAACTCGCTGATGGTGGGTCGATGCATGGTCAGGCGCGCTGTGGAAGCCCGTCGACTCGCACATCTCCTCCTTGTTTGGCATCCGCAAGGACGAGCGGCGGATGGGCGGCTACGCCTACTCGCAGAACAAGCTCTTCGAGGCGCGAGATGCAACCGGGATGCAGCCGAGATGCATCCGAGATGCAGCTGAGATGCAGCCGGGATAAGCCGAGATGTAGCCGAGATGCAGCCGAGATGCAGCCGGGATAAGCCGAGATGTAGCTCTTCGAGGCGCCCGCCGTCCGCGAGGAGAGAGCGGCGGGC
>NW_005194698.1:199953-201632 GCF_000372725.1 Emiliania huxleyi CCMP1516
TCGCCTGCACGCCGCAGCGGCACTTGGGGGCCTCGCCAGCCGCCACGGCCGGTGGCGGCGCCGGCCGCGCCTCCTCGTCCGGCTCGTCCTTTCCCCGGATCGACAGCTGCGTCGCCGGGAAGTCGCTGTCCACAAACTGCGTGCCTCCCTGCAGGTGGCGGTCCACCGCGGCACGCCACGCGGCCGCCTCGGCCGCGGGCAGCGCCGAGTCGTCGCCGTGCAGGAAGAGCTCGCGGTCCGAGGAGGCGGGGCGCGGCCGCTTGGAGGGCGGCGCGAGCAGCGGCGGCCGCGAGGAGGTGGAGGCGGAGGAGGCGGATGCGGCGGCGGCGGAGGAGGAGGAGGCGGCGGCGGAGGAGGGGGAGGCGGAGGTGGCGGAGGAGGAGGCGGAGGTGGAGGCGGAGGTGGAGGCGGAGGTGGAGGTGGAGGTGGAGGCGGAGGTGGCGTTGGCGGCAGACCCGGTCTCAGGGCGCGGCGGCAGCGGCTGGCAAAGCGGCCGGCAAAGCGGCTGGCAAGGCGGCGGCGGCGATGATGCATCGAGATCAATTACAGGGGCGTCGGCAGAGCTGCGCACAGGATGGCTGCCAGCACCGCCATCTTCTCCACGGACGCCGCCACTGTCGACGAGAGGCACGGTTCCGGAGAGGAGGTCGGCGAGCGAGACCTTGGGCAGGTCGGCCATTCGGCGGGAGAGCCTTGGGAGTGGGACTGGGCTATAGCGGCGCGGGGGGACCCCACCGGCGGGGACTTTCTGCTGTGGGAACAGCTGACGCAGTCTCGCCTTCCCCGGTCCTCACTGGCTTGCCGGGGTCATGGCCCCCCCCCCTCTAGCGCCGCCGGAGGCGGCGTAGCTTCCGAGAAGCTCGGTCAGACACACGGGGGAGAGACGGACACCACATCATTACGAATGACGCAAAAATACGTCACGGAGAGCGAGTAGAATGGCTAATTTCGCCGAGAGCGCGCCGCGGGCGCACCTGGTATACGGCCCCGGAATGAGTCACTGATTAAAGTTGGGCGCCTTTGGTCGAGGCTTCCCCGGTCCTCACTGGCTTGCCGGGGTCATGGCCCCCCCCCCTCTAGCGCCGCCGGAGGCGGCGTAGCTTCCGAGAAGCTCGGTCAGACACACGGGGGAGAGACGGACACCACATCATTACGAATGACGCAAAAATACGTCACGGAGAGCGAGTAGAATGGCTAATTTCGCCGAGAGCGCGCCGCGGGCGCACCTGGTATACGGCCCCGGAATGAGTCACTGATTAAAGTTGGGCGCCTTTGGTCGAGGCTTCCCCGGTCCTCACTGGCTTGCCGGGGTCATGGCCCCCCCCCCTCTAGCGCCGCCGGAGGCGGCGTAGCTTCCGAGAAGCTCGGTCAGACACACGGGGGAGAGACGGACACCACATCATTACGAATGACGCAAAAATACGTCACGGAGAGCGAGTAGAATGGCTAATTTCGCCGAGAGCGCGCCGCGGGCGCACCTGGTATACGGCCCCGGAATGAGTCACTGATTAAAGTTGGGCGCCTTTGGTCGAGGCTTCCCCGGTCCTCACTGGCTTGCCGGGGTCATGGCCCCCCCCCCTCTAGCGCCGCCGGAGGCGGCGTAGCTTCCGAGAAGCTCGGTCAGACACACGGGGGAGAGACGGACACCACATCATTACGAATGACGCAAAAATACGTCA
>NW_005194698.1:201732-206884 GCF_000372725.1 Emiliania huxleyi CCMP1516
CCACGCCGAGCGATTGCGCTCGAGCCCAGGTGCCAGGCCCCAGGCGTGGAGGCACACAGCGCGCGCTCGCCCGCTCAGCCACACACGAGAACGCGCGAAACCGCTCAATGCGCGCCTCTTGCCACTCTCGAATCCGCCCGCGCAGCGCGTGGTTTGGGAAGGTGTGCGTGTGCTGGAGCGCCTCGCCCGTCATCGGGGGCTCGTCGACTTGGTCGCGAGCCAGCGCTCGATCTGCTTCCGCTCGTAGGAATGGCCGTCCGCCGCCATCACCGGGTCGCTCATCACCTCGGTCGTGATGGGGCAGATGAAGTCGGCCGGCGGCGCATCCGGCTCGGGCGGCTGCTCCTCCGCCACCCGCCTCTCCTCCTCCAGCCTCGCGCTCTCCTGAAGCGCCGTCGCCAGCTCCGCCTCCTCTGCTGCCGCCACCGCCTCCCCCTCCGCCGCCGCAAGCGCCTCCGCCTCCTCGCCTTCCGGCTCCTGCGACGGCCCGCCGCCGCTCCCCCCGCCCTTGCCCTTCTTCTTCTTCTTCTTCTTTTTGGCCTTGCGCTCCTTGGCGCGCTGCTCCGCCTCCTTCTCCGCCTCCTCATCCGCCAGAAGCGCTTCCGCGTGCCGATCCGCCTCCGCAGCCGCCTCCGCCATCTCGGCCTCTCTTGCCGCCGCCTCCGCCGCCCTAGCTTGGGCGCGCATGCTCGCGGGCGAGAGGCGGACGACGGTGGTCGTGGGTTCGAAGGCCTTGTCACCGATCTCGGCGGTGGTTGGCACGGTGACGTTGGTGAGGGAGGAGCAGCGGTGGAAGGCGCCATCTTCGATGGAGAGGAGGCCGGCGGGGAGGGTGACGGAGGTGAGGGAGTCGCAGCAGGAGAATGCGCTGCTGCCGATGCAGGTGAGGCTCTGGACACCACGCCCAAACACAGACACTTGCTTAGTCCTCGGTCCCGGGGCTCCACCTTCGGTCCTCCCGGGGCTCCGGTTCTCCCCGATTCGCTCTCTTGCTCGCTTGCCGAGCGTCATACGACGGCCGGTGTGGTCGTTTCCCTCGTTGTTGGTGTCGCTTCCTCCGCTGCCGCCTTTCGTCTTCGCCAGCCTCTCCCAGCTCCACCGGTTCTGAGAGTGTCGACGGCCCGGTCGAGGTCACCCCGGGCGAGAACGGTGGCATTGGGTCGCGCCCAGTTCCATCCCCGGGGGGTCGAGCCCGCTCTCCCTGGTTGTCTCGCGCCCGCACCCGCGGCCTCTCTATCGTCCTCGGCTCGCCCCCCCCCTCCGCCGGCTCCTCTCCAGGCTCGGGGGGGCGTGGCCCTCCCTGTGGAAGGTCGTGATGGTCCGGTTGCCACTGCGACTGGCCTTCCCCTGGTGAGCCCGTACGTCCCGACTCCACTCTCAGAGGCCGCGTCAGCTCATCTCTCGCCTCCTCCGACAAGTGACCCCAAGCCTCCCCCGGGGCCCTCCGGCCACGGCCCTCCGGCTCGCCGGTGGGCCCACTATCGTACCGCGGTAACTCCCCTCCCCCATCTCCTCCGCCCGGATACACCAGCCTCCGGCGGGGCGGTCCCGGACCCCCCAGGTTATTCCGAGCGGGTCCATACGGCGGCGGCCCCGCCGGCGGCGGGGGTGGAGGCGGTGGCAGGGGCGGCGGGTACGGTGGCGGCCCTCGCGGCCCAAACGTCTGGTGTGGAGCCGCTGGGGCGGCCCCACGACCCTGCAGCCGTTCCAGTGGCGGGGGTGGGAATGGCAGTGTGGGTGGCGGAAACGATGGCGGCACTGGCGGCCGCACCGCTTGGTGCAGAACCTCAGGGGCGGCTCCTCGCGCGCGTTCATTTTCACATCCAATGGGTTTGATCGAGTGGGTCCATGAACCACGGTCGTCATGCTTCTGCTGCTGCTGACCTGTCTCCCTGCAGCAAGTCTGCACACAGACAGAGCGGCAGCAACGCTCGTGCACTGGCGGGCGATCGTTGAGCATGCATATGACACCGTCTACCGTCCGCTGAGGGCGGAGTGCACAGCGAACATGAGCGCGGAGGCTTGCCTCATAGCGATGCATGACACGTCAGCGGATGGTTTGTACCCATGGTGGGTGCGCACGATGCTCCGCGACGCGCTCAAACCCGCCACGGGACTCCATGGCGCCTGGCACTCGCTTGGAACAATCCGCCCAGCCCCGACAGCACTGTGCACGATCGAGAAGGTGTCCACGAGCCAGTGGCGCAAGTTTATGTGCTTGCTGCATGGCGGCAGTGATGGTATGGGCGGCGGGTGCTCTTCGGGCTGTGGCGGGTGCTCTCCGGTCCTGGAACATGAGTTGAGGAGGTCTAATTCGGTGCGGCCTGACCAGCTGCGCGCTCATGGCGGAGACCAGAGCTTCCGAGTGCTGCATGACCGCAAGGACTGGCTGACAGTCGTCTTCCTCCGCGACCCTGTAGAGCGATTCGTCAGCGGCTACCTCGACAAGTGCCGCCCCACCATAGCACGGGGGGAGCGGCACTGCGAGCCACTTGGCCTGTACATCAATGGCACGCACAGCGAGTTCATGCGCTTGCTGCCCCACGCCCGCATGCAGCTTGGCTCGTACGTGGATACATTCCCACTCACGTGGAACCTGCACTTCTTCCCGCAATCCCTGTACTGCGACGACCTCGGCAGGAACGCCCATAAATACACGTTTCGTGGGGCGCTCAACGCTTCGCTCGCCGATCAAGTGGGTGCGCTGGGCAGGCTCATCGACGCACGCGCACTGGCCGCCACGCCTGGTTCCGCGCCAAAGCACGTAGGGCAGGGCGCGGCAGCTGCATCGTTTAAAACAGACAACGACAGCGGTGAGCACAAGACGGACGCCGCGGCGAGGCTGGCGGGGCTCGTGGCGACAGAGAGCGCGGCACGGCGACTCCTCGAGTACTATGCGATAGACTACGTTGAGCTCGGCCTCGAGCTCCCAAGCTTCCTGGTCAAGCTACCGCTGCCCGCGCTAAGCCGGTCAGAACGGCGCCTGCTTCGTTTATAGCACAGCGCTGGCTTCTCGTGCGCGCCTATATGCTATAATGCTTTTTCGGCCAGTGCGCGCCTCCCGTGCCCAGTGTCGTGCGAGGGAGCTTTGGGAGAGAGAGAGATTTTTAGCAATACCAAGTGCAGATGTGCAGTCGGTAACCGCACGCCCAGGACCGGGGAGCTCGTGTTGCAAAATTCTTTTTCGCACCTGTGTCGATAAATAAATAAATAAAACCACACACGGGGTGGGAGAAGGACAGGGTCCCCTGTGTCGAGCCTGTTCCCCGCATGGAATTTTTTTAATTCTTTAGCACGCGCCAGTTCGCACCTGTGTCGAGCCTGTCTGCTAGCACAGAGTTCTTTTGTTTACGCCGGCTCTTGTGGCGAGGACGATGGCTTCTAAGGAAGCCGTCGTCTGCGCCTTGTCTGTCGTGTGAATCGTGCGTGTGCGAGAGCCTTTTGTTGTGAAATTCTTTTGTTTAAATTCTTTATCGGCTTCTGCAGCAACACGACGCTCACCTTCTTCCTTCGCGCCATGCCGCCGTCGGTCACCCTCCCGGCCGCTGAGAGGCACGACGAGCTGATCGACGCGGCGCTATACAAGCTCGTCGGCGGGGCGCGGGTCGGCGCCGCCGGCACGCGCTGGGAGCGCGCGTGCAAGCAGGCGCGCCTTCCCGTCAAGATGGGCGGCATGGGCCTCACTAGCGCCGTCGACATCCGCGAGCCGGCGTGGATTGGCACGTGGGCGCTCGTCGCCGGGCCCATGCGCCACCTGCATGCTCCTTTCCGCGACCTCGACGTGAGCAAGGCGCCGGGCTCCGATTTCGACGAGCTGCGGGCGGCGCATGACAGGCTCAAGAAGGAGCACGGCGAGATCGCGGCGACGTGGAAGGAGTGGGACGGCAAGACGAAGGCGGAGTACTTTGACCTGGTTGGCGGTACGACAGGCAGGCCCCCGGAAGTCGAGGTGGAGCCGTGGGACGAGCCCGACGAGGGCGAGAAGCTGCGCGCCTCCGCGCGGCCGCCGGAGCCAGCTAAGAGGAAGGCGCTCTCGCGCTTCCGGCCGCATACTCTTGTCGAGGCCAAGGAGCTGCTGCCCCTCGCCGAGTTCACGTCCAAGCACGAGTTCCTACACCAGGCGCAGCGGCGCTTCACGACGGTGGTCCACAACAGGAACTGGCGCGACCTCGCCCTCGAGCTAAGGCAGGAGGGCTCCGCGGGATCGCGGTCTGCTCCTCGCGGCAAGAAGGGCAAGGCGCAGGCCAAGGGCAGGGAGCGGGCGCAGCATGCGGCTTGGCGGGAGGCAGTCCGCTTCGTGGCGGTGAGCCAGGATGGCGCCGGCGCCTTCCTCAACGCAATCCCCATGCGGGATGATATGCGAATGGAGACTTGGGCGATGCGTCTTACGGTGCAGCGCCGCCTGGGTCTCCCCCTCGACGTGGCCTGCCAGGCCGCGGCGGCGGGCAAGAAGACTCGGAATGGGAAGACCCACGACGAGCTCGGCGACGCTGCTGTCAACGTACCGCAGCATGGCCACAACACGAGACACAAGTACACGCTTCGACGCCTCATCCTCGCCCTGCGCGCCGCGTGGGGCACCGCTGTGCGAATGGAGCCGAAAGCCCACCTCGGTCAGAGTTACAACAAACAACCCGACGTGGACGCGGACAACATTGGCTCGCACGGCTCGCACTATTGCGGGGACGTCAAGGTCGTCTGTCCCCTCAGCAGCAGCGGGGAGCACGGTCGGAAGGGCGCTTTTGTCGCTTTCGGCAACACTGAATCATTCTACCGGAACATGGTCGAGGGGCATGGGCCCTACTGCGAGGAGGGGGAGGGGGGGAAGGGGGGGGGGGAGGGAGAGGGGGGGGGGGGAAAAGAAGAGGGGGGGGGGGAAGGGGAAGGGTACCGGGGGGGCGGCCTGGAGGGGGAAAGGAAAAACAAGGGCCAAAAAGGGCAAGGGACCCGGCGCTGGCATACCAAGGGGGGCAGGGTGGTGGGCGGCAACCCCCCCATACCGTCCTACGGGGGGGACTATCGCTACCCCCGGGAAAACAAGGGCGTCCAAATGCAGCTGCTGCTGTTCCAAACCTTCGGCGGGTTCCGAAAGGGGGTCCCTGAGATCCTCCGGAAGGCGGCGGAAGTACTACAGAAAAAGCTGACGCGGGCC